>NC_069384.1:116723750-117024125 GCF_027475565.1 Acinonyx jubatus
AGAGAATCCCAAGCAGGCTCCATACTGTTAGTCAGAGCCCAATGTGGGGCTCGATCTCACGGACCACCAGATCATGATCTGAGCTAAAATCAAGAGTTGGACGCTTAACTGACTGAGCCTCTCAGGCGCCCCCAATATTGCTTATTTCAAATGATGTTTCAGAAACATGCTTGTACATGATTATTTTGTGCTTATTTATGTCTCTAGAATATTTATTTAAATGTAGAAGTACTTTTAATCTCCAAAAGATACTTTCCTTCCAAATGCTGTACACATTTTATTTCCACCAAGGGTGTGAAAGTGAATTACATTACAGCCTCCCTAAGTACTAGATAACATGTTTTTATATAAACCTTTTTATTTTAATGTATATCTCCCTGACCACTACTGATATTGAACATCATTATTTCTTATTGTTTCCAGAGATCTTTTTTGTATTCACGAAGAAAAAAATAAAAAGATCTCTTCTACATTGTGTATGTTGTAAATATTTTCACCGACATTGTAATTTGTCTTTTAATTGTTTGTAAGGCATTTTATTATACCAAAAGTTATTTACAGGGAAAGGGCAAAAAGCCTTGGTTGTTTTTATTTATGAAGTATACTTCTATGAAATTTTTTCTTCTTATGACTTTGTGTAGTTTTCACTCTGGCTTAAAAATATTCGAAACTTTAAGAAAATTTGGAAGTATTACTCTTATACATACTGCTTTATGTGCTGTGTCTTCAGCAATAAATGAGAAGACAGTTTTTGAACTCAAGGATTCACATACTATGTTACATACTATGGTAGGCAGAAAAAAATGGATGCCCAAATAATTCCATGTCCTAATCACTGGAAACTCAATATGAAACCTAAACGGAAAAGAAATTTTGTAGAAGTCATTAAATTAAGAATCTTGAGCTAGAGAGATTATCCTGGATTGGTCCAGGATAAACACAAGTACTCTTATAAGTGAGAGAGGTAGGCAAGAAAGAAGCAGAAAGAAAATAATATATTGAGACGTGACTACTTACATGGAAGTGAAAGTGAAAAGATTGCTGGTTTTAAAGGTGCTTTCCAGACTCAAGGAAAGAAGAAAGCTTTTAGAAGCTAGAAAAAGCATGGGGTAGAATTTTCCCTGAACCTCCAGAAAAAATACAGTCCATGCTGACAACTTGATTTTAGCCCAGTGATTCCTATTTCACATTTCTGACTTTGTTAGCTGCTAATAAATTTGTGTTGTTTTGAAGCACTGATTTGTGGTGATTTGTTACAGCAGCAATAGTAAAATGATACACGCATTAAAATAGGCAAACAAGCACTTTATCTCAGTATGTGGACGCTTGAGGAAGAGGAAGATAGGTGAGGCTATGGAGCAGGACTCTCCCAGATAATGTACTTGAGCAGAAAAGGGCTCAAAGTTGTAAACAACTGGCCACTTCTACCAGTAATGCTAGTATCAATAATTGTTCAAAATGGCAATATGACCAAAAAAGATCCAAGGCAAAAAGCATAAAATGAATAAAGGGTGAGATGAAATTTCAGAAAAATGTGTGTTCCTTTCAAGAGATTAAAACGATTCTGAATACTGGAGCACACAGCAACCTAATTATTTTGGAAACAAAGCCATAAAATGATACATAAAAAGCCAACAAATTCAATACACTTGTAAGATAAAAGATGTCGCAAACACAAAGAACAAGTGACAGAATGGGAGAAAATATTTACAGCGTATGCTACAGTTAAAAGATCTTATCTACAATATGGGAATGTTACTATAAATGGAAACTGAAACAAAAGTAAAGGAAACAAAAGCAGAGAAGCAAAGAAGAAAATTCCTGCAGGTAAATGACATTTTATTCAAGAGTGACAATTGACCAACAAATGTATGAAAGGTTGGTCAATGCTAGTATTATTCCTAATTTATTTCTAAAATTAATCCCTTAATTTTATGACTAGTCTAGGTTGAAAGAGAGGGCAATTTGTACTGTCTACGTGTAAATTACTAGTGTCTTGATTTAGACAGAATATAGGAGATAAAACAGGAGAAGCAGACGTCACTTCCGGAGAATTTTCATTACTTCGAATCTGTGAAGAGTTGGAGGATAAAATTAAGCTAAATTGCTACTTTATGGCTCTTATCTTTAGGGCTGACCAGAAAGATGAAGTTCAAATTAATCAAACTGCTAGGGGATAAGTCTAAGATCAGTAATATTTCCCTTACATTTCTTTCTCCTACCTTTTTTTAAAATTTTTTTTAACGTTTTATTTATTTTTGAGACAGAGAGAGACAGAGCATGAACGGGGAGGGGCAGAGAGAGAGGGAGACACAGAATCGGAAACGCTCCAGGCTCCGAGCCATCAGCCCAGAGCCCGACGCGGGGCTCGAACTCACGGACCGCGAGATCGTGACCTGAGCTGAAGTCAGAGGCTTAACCGACTGAGCCACCCAGGTGCCCTATCTCCTGCCTTTTTTTTAATAGGAAGGAGATATCAGACATATATTTAGAAGTTAGATCATAAGTCATATTTAACCTTTATAAATACATATTTTCATTGTAGAATATTTCTGTTGACAATATAAACAATTTTTCTTGACACAGCTGAATTATTTTTACCTTGAACTTCATTTTTTTTTCTTGACATCGTACTTTAAGAATCTGAGAACCCAGGAATATTATCCAGTGATAACTTTCCCTAGCTGAGATTTCAAGAAGTACGAAATGAGTATTGTTTTTTAAAAAGCGCATCTGACCTTTTCTAAAGTTCTGGATATTAAGCTAGGCTGGTTCCATGAGGAGTGTCAAAATTCTTTGCCTTAATATTTTTAAGACTATTTTGTTCATAATGTAGATGTGCATGTTATTTCAAGTATTTTATATCACTACACATTTTTCATAAATATATCTCCTACTCTTTGCTATTGGAAGTAGATAAGGTAAGAATTAAAAATTGAAAATGTACCTAGGTTGAAGGCTTAGTTCAGAAATTTGAAGAATCTGCATATATAATGCCTAATTTCTAAACCTATGATAATATAGCCTTTTAAAAATGTTTAATTGACTGTGCCTTAATTTATGGTCTTTAATTTGTATTCCTTAAGATCAGACATCTGCCTTAGATGTCGAGCTGATTGTGATGTCATGGCATGACTGATTTTTATTCCTGTTTTTAACATCAGTCATCTCCTTTCTTAGTAGCTCCAAATCCATTTTACTTTTTGACCTCTCACCTGGTCTTTGGGGAGCCCTGTTATCTTGTCATCTGCCTAACTTTCAACGTCATTATGTCTGCAGTATGTCCAATCTCATCTTAAAAACATGCTTTCTCTCTCATCCTCCGTGCCTCCTTTACTTTAACTTGTTTCCTTTTCTGAAGCTGTGCCCTGGGTCTGATGTTGACAAGTATTTTGCTACAATCACTTCTCTCTCATTTTTCCTCATCAGTGCTGCAGGACTGATCAATGTCCCAGTCCCCATATCCCAAGACTAATTATCTTACAGTCATCTAAATTGAATTAAATTTGCTATCTCTTAGCACAATCACAGGAAAGGAAAATATTGTGAAAGCTTCACTATTACTAGTGGATGAAACATTAAAAGAGGGAGAAAAAAAGGAAATTTCTTAAAACTAAATTTGAAATGTACCATGGCAAATACACAGACACAAACCACTAAAACAGCAAAACAAAACAAACAAACAAACAAAAAAACGACTTAATGATTCTGTTTAAGTAACAATTTTGTATCTCATGATTCTTTTCACCTGCAAAGGAACCTGTGATGCTAGGCTCTATAAACTATCTCCCTGCTTTACATAAAGCATGATTGGGGCTATTTATATTGCCTCTTTATATTGTCTCCCTATGGTACCCCTTCAGAATAGCATGATGCAAATATATAATGGGAAAACAACCTATCTCTGTTTGGCCCTAAGCATTTCAGGTGAGTCATGTGTCCTCATCCTTATATGCTATACTCCACTGATTTAACTTTCCATACTCTAAATCAATAGCTATCAGTATGTAATTTATAGTGCATTTGTAAAAAATCACCTGGGGAGTTTTCTAAATTTAGCTATCCAGTTTAAACAACACCTCCCAATGATTCTGATTCAGTAGGTCTAGAGTAGGGCTTGCAAATCTGCATTCTAAAGCATATTTGGATGGCTTAGTTGGTAGAGCTGAGCGTCTGACTCTTGAATTCGGCTCAGGTCATGATCTCGTGGCTCCTGGGATTGATCGCTCCCTCAGGCTCCATGCTGACAGCACAGAACCTGCTTGGGATTCTCTTTCCCTCTCTCTCTGGCCCTCCCCCACTCACACTGTCTTTGTCTCTCTCAAGATAAATAAATACACTGAAAAATTTTTAAAAAGTAGGGGCACCTGGGTGGCTCAGTTGGTTAAGCATCTGACTTCGGCTCAGGTCATACCTCATGGTTCGTGAGTTCGAGCCCCACGTCGGGCTCTGTGCTGACAGCTAAGAGCCTGGAGTTTGCTTCAGAGTCTGTGTCTCCCTCTCCCTCTGCCCCTCCCCTGCTCACACACTCTCTCTCTCTCTTTCTCAAAAAATAAATAAACACTAATTTTTTTAAAGATAAAAAACAAATAAAGCACCCCAGAGTATTTCTTAGGTACGCTGACATTTGAAAGCCATTGAACTACCAGTAAATTCATTTTCTTACATAAAAGAGTTTTTTTTCAAGGCACCAAACAAACCATTGTGGTCTAGGGGGTAAATAGGCCTTCTATTATTCTGTTTTTAACTGAAAAAAATAAGGTAGAACTTAGATGTTAGTAATATTAATGTATAGAATAGAACTAGTCTCCCTTGGGTGACCTGTTGGTATGTGGAATAGCCTTAAGGAAGTGTTGGGTTTCCACAAGGCAAGGAGTTGTAAGGGCTTTCTTCCCTCACTTTTCTGTAAGTTTCATTAGAAGACAGTCATCTTGTATCTAGTTATTTTACAGATTATGTTCTGTAGTCTTACCTGAACCAAGATTTAGAAAATGGAAAACTGACTTGACAATGTTTCTACAAAAAACAACCAGTAAGAAAGAACGATAAATATTTCAGAACATGTTACCTATTAAAATAAATGGCAGGGCCAGTGTTTCTTATTGGACGACTGCATTATAAGAGAAGACAAAAACCCAATGTCAGTATCTCAGAGAAATAATGATTTTTCTCATGTTTCTTAATAATGGGAGACAAAGAGCATATACCATTGCTGAAACATTCTACGAAAATTATCTAGACTAGTACACAGAAAACAAAATGGAAACAAACAAAAACACTTTCTTTTGTCAGTATACACTGTTGATAGGTACGAGAATATATTATTGATGACTTAAAGAAACAAACTGTAGGAAAATTATGCACTGTGGGAGGTTTACTGTAGACTTACATGACAGTCCAATATTTTTAATGTGCCTCATTTTGTTTCCTAGATTTTGTTTCACCAACTCATATATCAAGAAGTGCTTTTTTAAGCTGCTAAAGGAAAGGTGCACTGGAAAATGTATGTCTTTTAAAGTAAGTAATACCTTAAAAACATTTTGAGAACAAGGTAAATGTTCTAATATCAAGGTACAAAGATCATATCATGCATAGATTTCATTCACAGTATTTTTCAGAGAAAGGCTATTGTCTCTTTACATACGTAGAAATCAGAGGTGCACAAATTATACATGACAACATCCAGATCATCAATTTCAAAATATGAGAGTTTTGGAATGTATAGTAGACTTATAAATATTTTATAAGTATATGGAGAATAGCTGTGTGAACTTAAAAATGAATGGCACCTTTTTTTTTTTACCTACAAATATTAAGAATTCCAAATGTGTTGATTCTTTTTTGATGATAAATGTCTGTTAGTAGTATACTCCTTGATAGATATTTCTGAAAAGATAAACATGATCCATCCCAAAAATGTCAAGGTCATGATTTTAAAATGAGTGAGAAAACAATATTTTCTGACAGAAATTTCTGTAAGAAACAGTTTTGAAATACGAATATGTGAATATTTTCCACTACTTCATGATTTTGTTACCTAATTTGTATGACTTAAAATCATATGTTTAATCTGTATGCTTAAAAAATTGAAACATATTCTAGGGGCACCTGGGTGGCTCAGTGAGTTGAGCATCCGACTTTGGCTCATGTCATGATCTCACGGTTCCTGAGTTGGAGCCCCACGTCGGGCTTGCTGCTGTCAGCATGGAGCCCCTTCCAATCTTCTGTCCCCCTCTCTCTATCCACCCCCCCCCGGCTCACACTGTCTCAAAAATAAAACATTTAAAAATGTTCAAACATATTCCAATTCATTTAAAATATTTCAAAATCAGTATCTTCAATAAACTTTGAGCCATTTATTCATACAAAACACATATTTTCATAGTAGTTAATAAGAACATGTAAGTTTTTAGAAGATAGGATTTTAACCTCTCAATTTTAAGAAATGCTTTCACATACTTATACACACAGATTGAAAAAGTAATACTGTGAAGTTTAGCCATTACTATTATTCTATTGGTATATATTTTGGTATGTTATGTACCTTTGGGTGCCTCATTTTCAGATATCACAGCTAATACAAACAAGTATCAAAATAAACTAAACTTAAAAAAAAAGTTTCAGGTTACTTTTTCAAAATGCTAAACATGAATATTCAGAAATAATAGAGTGTATACAAGTGCAATGCTGTGTAAAATATTAAATTATCTATAGCACCGTGATAAAGGAACTTTTCGACTTTTAATGTTTGTGGGCTCCCAGGGAAGCTGTACTTTCACTAGGGTGAGAGTGACATCATCAAACTTCAAAAAGTGCGGGCTCTGTTTCTGCCCGGAGCACACATTGTACATCTGTCTGTTTTGTTAGCAAATAACCTAAAAGAAATATTTCAAACTAAGAGTAAAAATTTCCCTGAGTTCCGTTCTCATACTTCCAAAGCCTGCAAGGTTGTACTTACTCAAAACATAGAATAAAGTCTGTAGTTTCCTGAAATGGCCTTCTTCCTGATGATTTGTAACTCTTGATGGAACAAAAATCATGTATAACCCTGGTTAAACATTCCTTCTCCAGGGCTTTCTTCTTCTTTGTGAAGACTGTGTATCTGGGCAGCTGTCCTCCTTCGGACTTGAATAAAATTTGTCTTCCTTTTTTTTGTTTGTTTTGTTGTTTTGGAAATTCTAAAAGGTTTGTTCACTTTGCTGCAATAACTATATAGTAAAGGCCTAGAGGTTTTTATAAAGTTAGCACATAAAAATAAAATTATTAATTCAAAATGTACCTTGTTTTATTTTGACACATCCTGATGCATCCTTATTTTTACTCTTTTGACTGCTATAAATAATTTATCAATAGAGTAGTGCATATATATTCACCAAATTATAATTAAGCAAAATATATGTGTGTGTGTGTGTGTATATATATATATATATACACACATATATATATTAGGGAGAGGGCATGTTCAAAAATTTGGAGATTACCAACACAGCTTACTGTGCTCAAAGAGAAACAAACCCCTTTGATAACCACAATGTGCAATCTTAAACTCATTCATGAATCTTAGCAGATCTTGGATAAGAGGGGTGGTTGGATTATTGTTATTAAAATGAAAAGAAAATCTGTGATGTGCTGGCAAAGATGTAAAAACAAGATGGGGGTGGGACGAAGTGCTGATGTACACTGTTTACTGACTAATGAAAATACTTCTACTGCAGCTGATTTCAGATGACTGAAAACGCTTCCTGCGGGGCCGGGATTATGGGTCCTATCAACTCTTGCAACTGGTACAAACTGGTCTAAACGCCACTGGATAAAGCCCATTTCCTGTTGACAGAAGAGTATTCTACTGTTGTCAAAAATTATATGAAATCACAGCAAAAAAAGCCTCCGGACCTGACTCTTCTTCTCTTTTAATAAATTTCCCTGCAATGTTGAATTAGTACTCTGTACGTGCTTGCTCAGTAAATGGTACTTTGTAATTATAATCATTTTAGCTTTCTTAAATTTAACAATGTAATCTGTAGGTACACATGATCTCTAAGTATGTCTGTGAGGAAAGGGTAGGATATGCAGAGTGAAAAAAGTAGGGAAGGCATATTTCTGCAATAAAGAAAAGTTATCTTAATGCTATGTAATGATGTTTTTCAACAGAAGTAACTCAAATGGTTGGCTAAGAATCACTAAGAAAATCAAGTATGACATACATAAACTCTCCATCATGATAATTTTACAAGAATATGTGTAAAAATCTCTCTCAGACTACCTCTCTCTCTCTCTCTCTCTCTCTCTCTCTCTCTCTCTCACACACACACACACACACACACACACACACACACACACACACACACCATGCATATTCAATTAGAGAATAGCTATTAAGTGTCTTGAATAAGTTTCCTCGGAACAAATCAAAGACAGAAAGCACTTTACTCTCATGTGAACTAATTTCTATTCTAGCGTTTTTCACTAAGCAAATTATGATTTTTCTTTTCTCATTAAGGTTAATTTAGAAAAGAACGGAGTGTTTGATTGCTGGTGGATGTCTCTTCAATACGCTGCTCACATACAAGAATCAATTACACTTGGCTCATCCAATTCTTAAAAATGGTTTTAGATTGCTTTATAACTCCAATCTATTTGTCAAATTACTCTGCTATTTTCTTTGTGTTCACTGAAGCTAGGACAAAACTGTGTTTAAACAACGTTTTACTTTAATATCCTAAAGTTCAAAAAAAGATAATTGAACAAACACTATGCAAATATGAACTTTGAAATTAATATCCCTGCTTACTTCATACTAGAATCTACTAGTATTCTAGAATTTTACCTATGTACAATAATACCCTTTATATTATGGGGATAAGGCATAGATTATATTATTTTTTCTCAAGTATTTGATTTTATTTATAAAATTTTTAATGTTCATTTATTTGAGAGGGGGGAGAGAGAGAGAGAGAGAGAGTGAGCGAGCACATGAGTTGGGGGGAGAGCAGAGAGAGGGAGAGACAGAATCCGAAGCAGGCTCCAGGCTCTGAGCTGTCAGCACAGAGCCCAACACGGGGCTTGAACCCACAGACCATGAGATCACGACCTCAGATAAAATCAGACACTTAACTGACTGAGCCACCTAGGCGCCTCTCAAGTATTTTAAATGACAACTCATGGAATCTTCATCTTACAGAATGAACCTGCTGTCAGCAAAGATAACTAAATTATCATGCCAAGCTACTTTATGTGGCAGTAGAAAACACAATAATTAATGGATAATTGCGAAAATCTTGTAACTTGGACTGTCTGCTTCCAAGCTCCCTCTCCTCTACTCCATTGTCTACATTGCTTTCAGGTTAAATTTCCTTTTTATAGCAACTGATTTGCTTTCTTATTTGCTTCCATGTACAGAATTTCTATCAAATACACTCCATGAACAGACTGTCAAGGTGTTTGATAACATAGCTTGAAGCTTGAACATCCTCTAGTCATTCGCTCATCTATTGATTCACTAATTCAAAAATACCGTTGACCTTTATTTACTAAATATTTCCTTAATGTTTGTGACTTAAAAAAACAATTTTAGATCATTTCTAGGTTTCTCACAAAATGGAAGGAAGGTACAGATATATTTCATATACCTTCTGCCCCCATACATGCATAACCAACCCCGTTATCAACATCTCCCACCAGGGGGGTATATTTGTTACAAATGATGGGTGTACAATGACACATCATAATCACCCAACCTTATACATCTGTGGGTTGTCACGAATGTATAAGAATGTATAATCCATCGTTATAATATCATATAAGGTATCTTTTAAACTATCGCGTCCTCTACCTATTCACCCTTCTCCTCCTCCCACCCACTGGTAGCCAGTGGTCTTTTTCCTGTTTCCAGTTTTGCTTTTGTCACATACTTGGAATATGCAGAATGCATTCTTTGTAGATTGGCTTCTTTCTTTTAATAAATGCATTTTCAAATCCTCCATTTGTTTCATAGCTTAATAGCTCATTTCTTTCTAGCACTGAGTGATATCCTATTGTCTGGATGTAATTCTTCCCATAATTCAACATGTATTTTGTTGTATATTTTGTTGTATATTTCAGATACATTTGTTGTATATTTCAGATACATTGCTAAGCATTAAGGGGACAAAAGATGTGTACCTGGTAAACCTCTAAAGATCATCTTTATGCCTCTTTAACTTAGATCATAACGTAAAAGCCACTGAGAGCACGAACTAGTTCAGACTCGTTTGCAGCTTTGAGGGAAAGCAGGATAATGAAAACATACAAGTGCTTTAAAAATGTGTGTGGCCGGGCACAGAGTTGGTGACTCTGTTGGTTAAGGGTCTGACTCTTGACTTAGGCTCAGGTCATGAACTCATGGTTCATTGCATCAATCCCTGTGTTGGGCTCCATTCTGACAGTATGGAGCCTGCTTGGGATTCTCTCTCTCTCTCTCTCTCTCTCTCTCTCTCAATCTCTCTGCCCCTCCTGTATGTTCTCTCTCGGTCTCTCCCAAAATAAATTATTAAGCTTAAAATATGTGTGTTGCTGTTGCTATGTATGGGGATGATTATCATGAAAATAATGATAATAGATAAAACGATGGATAATAGAAAATAAAGAAAAACTTCAGTTTTACCACTACAAATCATATAGTTAAAAAAAACAGGAATACTATATATGCTAATTCTGATATCCTTACAAACTTAAATGACAAAACCTTTATTTTTAGATAAGCTAAAAAATCAATACTGCATTCCACATTATCTTGCTTTACAGAATACAGAGACTTTCAAATACTTTGTAACACTGAAAAAATACTTTGAAAACTGTAGTGTTCCTATCTGAAGTAGGATATTGAATATATATTTATCAATCCTCTGTTCTTACTGGCTGGGACAATGTGATACTTCTCAAATACTTAAAATTCTACTCCTATTTCAATGCAGGAAATTGTAGCCAAACTTCCAATCTCTAAAAAATGTCAGCCCTTTTATGTAATCTTTCCTCTCCCTATATAAGAACCAGGTACGGATATCAGAATGCTTTGCATTGTTTTAATGGCACACTTATGCCATTCTACCTTGTATTATTAGGTTCCCTCTACAATTTTTGACCTGTTATTTCCTTCCAAACTTGTATTCTAATAGATTATATGTACTTAGAGGTCAATCCACATGTTCTATTAAATTTTTGTCTCTCTTGGCACTTGGGAGATCAAGACTATTGTAAACATCAACCAAGAATATTATAAATCTAAAGGTGATAGACATCTTCCCCCAAAGTTGTGTCCAAGCAGATAGTGTATTACAAGGAGGATATTTATTTTCACCGTATTGTAAATATGTCACATATTGTAAATATTTTTTTTAAATGAAAAGAATTGTAAACATTGGGAGGCACACTATCTTCTGCTTTCTTCTTTCTTTTGGCTCCTCTTTGATTTCAAGTTTCTTTTCTTTCCTCTTGTGGTTTCTTCTTTGTTTGCCTACTAACTTGAACATGGAGCATTGGATGTAGAATGTTTAATTCAAGATCATGATTATCTGATCTCTTCTGTTTTGTATTGCTGGGCACAGATTGAAAGACTTCCCTTTAACAAAGCTATATATTATTCTCTTTCTAATTTAGTTAAGCTTTCTTGACAAGCAAATAGTACAAAATTTTATTGTAACTCACACGCAAAAAAATGGCCTACACATACCAACATTCTGACTTTCTGGTAAGCATCCTAAAGTCATGGCTCTGTTAACTCTATAACCTTGATATATAAGAAACAAAACAATTTTGAGCTGTTTCAATAATAACAAGGTGTGTCAAATTATGAATCAGGAGTAGAGATCAGGTGGATCCTCATTACCATTACTATATTCGACCCCCTCCCATTTCACATTTTAATATCTGTCACTTGCAACAACCACCTTTAAGGAATATATTCTTATCTTCCTTATAATTATTTGACTATGAGCAAAGAAACTGTCTATTCTAAACAACCAAAACCACATTAAACAATAAGTAAAGTTTAAATATAAGATAAATCACAGAATTAAGGGAAACGACCAGGCCATTAGAAGTATAGAAACCGGCACAGTTTTAGGATCTTATTATCAGAATATTATGTGTTCTCATAAAATGCTGACATCATATTGCTCATCTCGAATCTGATGTGACCAGTGGACAGGGTTCTCTTACAAAAACACCTAATCATGTTGTGTGACGGAAGGAATGCACATAAAGGTAAAAAAAAAAAGGCAAGAAATGAATTATTACTAGAATTTCAGTGGAATAATTTTTGGAGAATTACAAAAATAGATGAGTACACTTGTACTTTTTTTTCTTTTCTAACATGAAATGGTCTATGAGTGCTACACCGAAGTCATATGTTCACTCACTGTACCTATTCTCTACTTGTCACCACCAATGTCTTCATTCTCAGCAAATGCCATCACTTT
Source organism: Acinonyx jubatus (assembly GCF_027475565.1). NCBI lineage: Eukaryota > Metazoa > Chordata > Mammalia > Carnivora > Felidae > Acinonyx > Acinonyx jubatus. The sequence continues at coordinate 116,736,206 of NC_069384.1, forward strand.
TAATTTCTCAGGGTGAGGAAGCCATGCACAATAAAACCTGCAGGCGTTCACGTGTACGTTTTCTCTTTATCTCCTCTGCCCCTTCATGTGCTGTGTCCTTTTGTTACTTAAGGCTAATCTCTCCACTTGAGATTCAGATGTATCTTCTGTCTGTGTGTAGATGGTACCCTCTCTTCGCTGTATCTACCTTCTATCCTGCCTCTCATGTCTTCTTTCCATTGATATATTAAATGATTTTGATCTCTCTCATCTTTTTTTTAAATGTTTATTCATTTTGAGAGAGAGAGAGAACACACAAGTAGAGGAAGGGCAGAGAGAGAGAGAGAGAGAGACAGAGAGAGAGAGAGGCACAGAATCTGAGGCTCCAGGCTGAGCTGTCAGCACAGAGCCCAACGTGGGGCTGGAACTCATGAACTACAAGATCACGACCCGAGTGAAAGTCGGACGCTTAACCCACTGAGCCACCCAGGCGCCCCAGATCTCTCTCATCTTAATAGGCTCACACACATGTGCACTAGCCCTACCTTCTTCAAACCACTGCTTTCTCTCTCCCATCTCTTCCATGTCGCTATCAAGTGCTCGGAAAGTTTTATCTGCACCCACATCTTCCACACCCCCAATTCATGTTCATTTCTTTCTTTTTTTTTTAATCTTAGAGTGAGAAAGTGCACACAAGTGTTGGAGAGGGGCAGAGGGAGAGACAGAGAGAGAAGTCCAAGCAGGCTCCATTTTCATCACAGAGCCTGACACAGGGCTTGATCCCACACATCATTGACTTGAGCCCAAATCAAGAGTTGGATGCTCAACTGGCTGAGCCGCTCAGGTACCCCTGTTTTCATTTCTGTATCGACCATAAACTATCTTCGGTTTGGGCATTAAACTGAAGCCTTTTTTTTTAACTTATGCATTCTTATTTCTCTCTTCTTTCCCAAACTAGTACACCCTCCTTCCCCAAAATACTTATTCCACCGTCTGTGTTCTATGTGTGAATGACTCACCCATCCAATCAGTTGTTCAACGTTGAATACTACATAACATTTTTAATCTCTATCTCCATTACCCTAACATGCAATTACCAATTTCTATACACTAATCTTACAGTATCTAAAAGATTTGTGTAACTGTAGATAATGTATCCAAAACTAAAAAATGCACATAAGCGTAGCATGAACTTTCAATGGGCATTTTTTGACAAACTTAACCAAGGCATTTAATTATCTAGGAGAAAGTGCCTGCATTTGAAGCCCAGACACAATGAAACTGTGCAATTTGAAGACACCTGTCTGGGGGAAAAAATGATGGCAAAAACTGTGGTTTTATCACCCTACCAGACATTAACTGGCTTTGCATCTTACTTGAATCTTATTTTTGCATTCCTCTTAAAAAAGGAAAAATAGCCAATTCCTCAAAATGTAGTTTCTTTTGTGTGTGTGTGCTTGCTTTATCATTGTCATGCTTTCCCCATAAATTAAATGAATAAAAATCTGTCACGTGTTCCTTCTTTATTAGTATGAAAGCCATGTGGTAACATTTTAAGAATCAGACATTAAAAGTGTCTCTCTGTTACCAAAATTATTACCTAAACTTAGGCCACCACTATATCTCTTCTTAATTATTATTACAAGTGCTTCCTAACTGGTCTTTCTGCCTAAGGTTACCTGAATTCAATCCATTCTTTGCAGAATGGTTTTTCAAAAACACACATCCGAATGTGCCATCTTCTGTTCAAAGCATCAAATATTTTCATATGATTCATAAAATGGCTCGCAATCTCTTGTCACTGGGCTCCTGCCTACTTCTGCAGGCTTGTCTCCACACTAGCTTCCCAGATGTGTCTATTTTTATGCTCTGTATCATGTATGTTTTCTGGGGATGTCTCCTCATGATGCACCTTGTAACTGCTATGGTCTTCTTGATCTCATCCCAGTATTATTCAGGACCATGAAATTGGTTATTGCTTAATATCAGGTTACTGATTCTCAATGGTTCACCTGATGTGCCCTTTCTTCTTGAAAATAATCTTTCAAGTATAGGTGAAGAGGCCCCTTTCATGTGATTCCCTGTGCTTGCTCTGCATTGTACTTATGACAATATATTGTATTTCCTTTTCTCTATTCCCTATCAGTGTCTAAGACCTTTAATGTCAGGAATTTGTCTATCTTACGTACCTACTTTGCCCCCAACACCTAATACAGTGACTAGTATACAGATATATAGTATATCCAGTAAGTACTTAATATTTAGGTTACTAAATATTGTTAATGATAGTAAAATTGGGGCCTCAAAAGTCTAAGGATCTTACTTACTGCTATACATCTAATGTTGTTTTAGCATGCTTGATAACAGAAAAAATGAGAACCCTATCTGCTATCCTAGTGCTTATACCAATATATATAATGCTTCTAGAGTTTGTGTCAAATCACGTAAGATTTAGTAACTGATTACATATTAGCAGTGGTGGATATCTAACTTAAATTAATAATCTACCACACATAGTTGCATTTTAATGAGTTTGGTAATACCAGCTCTGCATTACTAGGAGGAAACCGTGGCTTAGAATATTGTAACATTCCTGAAAAGTATTAGAGTCAAGATAGGAACTCAGGTTTAGGATTTTTCACGTTATATTCCAAGTGTAGCAGATCATAGTGTCTCACTCACCATATTTTGAGTTACACTTAATTATTTAATTAATTATATTTTTAGGCTTATAATTGTACATTCTAACTTTATTATTTTTTTTTAATAAACACACTCTATACATCAGTTTTATCCTAGGTACTATGCTGAGTATTAGACATATAATAATGGGAAATAGAGTCCCTGCTCTTAGGAAATTTACAGACTAGTGGGAGATTAAAGCAAGCTATGAGACTAAGATGGAGGTATGTACCCCATACTATAATATTCCCCAAAGGCCATTTGGCCTAGATTTGCAAGAGGTCTGAAAATTCAAGGAAATGACATCTTGACTCCCCGCTAAAGGGACTATGGAAATATGCAAGATGAAGAGGGGTAATATATTCTGTATATAGGTTTTCAGGAGGCAAAAATTGAGGTGGAAAAGTAATCAGGGGCCAGGTAGTAAAAAATACGTATATATATAGTATATACTTGGACATATTGAATTTATTTCCAGGGAAAATAAGAGCCTTGATGTAATTTAAGAAACACTAGTTAATGTAATAGATGTTGACTTCTCAGTGACTAAACACAATATATCCTAATATATAATATTTCTAGTTTATACCATAGCTCAATGTGAGTATTCTTGGTTGAGGGGCATTCTGTGAGGTCATTTAAATTTCAAGTTCGACTACCTAGGTGCTTATGGGTCCTCTCCAATCAACTATTAGAAAGCAAACAGAGGGAATAAAAGATTACTCATGGAGAGTGGTTTATGTGGGTGGTACAGATCATAGCTCCCATCACCTTTAATACCATTTATTTAGTAACTGCACAGACATATCCAACTGGAAATTGCACAGCTACATCCAATGGGAAATATAACCTAGCTATGTGTCTGGAAAATAAAGAACACAGGCTTTTTATATGATAAAGAAATGCAACCCTCTGGTGAGAAGTGAGTTTCACACACAAAATTATTTCACTTGGGAAAATTTGGAAGTGCCTAAGTAATTTCTAAGCAGCTATGTCTAGAGGAATATTCTGTTACAACTTTGGAGCTTGTGAGATGAATGAGTCTAGGAAGACAACTAGTCATCTGCACGTTTTAGCTAATTGAGTTTACATTTTCTAGAACATTGAAACAGGAAGGGACCTTGTGTAGACTCCTAAGAACACTGTGCTGCCTATTAAGGTGCCACTAAAGTAAATGCGTCAAGCAGGAAATTGCAAAGGAACTGCCAGCTAATATGAGGGAGAGATAAAACAGGAAGTTTTTTGAAATAAAAAAAGAAGAAGAAGAAGAAAGAAGAAAGAAGAAGAAAGAAGAAAGAAGAAAGAAGAAAGAAGACAGAAGGAAGAAGGAAGAAGAAGAAGAATTAGAAGAAGAAGAAGAAGAAGAAGAAGAAGAAGAAGAAGACGACGACGACAGGAGGAGGGGATCTTGAGTAGACCATGAATAGCACTGCTATGGTTCATTTTTAGCTAGATATGAGGAGACCAGACTGGGAAATAAAGAAAATCACTAAAGATAAGTCTGAAAAGACATCACCGATTTTCTTTAGGTTACCATCATCACTGAATATTTCTCTTTATATTTGGAGATACACGAAGAACAGAGCCCCCATGAATCAGAAAGGGAGTTACCATCTGACATTACTTTAGATTTACAAGATTCCGCCTACATTCTATTCCTGAGAGGCGTGTGTTATCCAGCTTCGTTAGGCTGTCCTGTGAGAGGGGAGTGAGAGACTTATGGATTTTCACCAAGTATGGCAGCATCCTTGCCATGAATGATTGATTAAGTCAGAACAGGATGGATTTAGAGAAAGAGTTTTCTGTATGTCAAGAAGTACTTTTGTTAGTACAATTATTTGAAGTGAATGTAGAGTGATAAAAGGACATGTGTACATATACCATATCTGTATGTGATATTCCTACAGTTTTCTTGCTCTTTTTCATTAAATGCCAGTAGCAAAATAACTGCTCTATACATATTATACTCACATCATATTAATAGAAGGTAATTAAAACGATTTTAAACATTGCACCCTAAAGGCTGCAAGGATTGAAACAGATCCCTAACCTTTATTTTTCATTATCATTGTTCAGATATAAAGAAGTATGTTCTCAAAAAGGTACATCTTTAATAGATGTCTAGTATGAACTTGTTGAGCTAGATTGGGAATGCAATCAGAAAATTAACGCCTTGAGAGTCCCTAAATTTAAATTCCTTACCTTTTAATAAAATTTATTCTTCTCAGTTGTTTGCTTTATGCAAAATTGCAATAATAAAACATTTCATGTGCCGGGTTAATTATAACAGACATTGAAGGGTTTTCTTCCCCATGAACACTCCTTTAGATGCCTTAGACTTGCTGCTAAGTCCATACCCAGTTCTACAGTTTTGTAACTAGATAACAACACAAACACAGCTCATCAAAGAATGCATACAGTGTCTATTTGTAAAGGCTAGTCAAATTTTGCTTTTAGCTCCCCTTGCAAAGAACTCTGTGTCATGGAACCCAGTAGTCAGAGCATAGGCACACAATAAATACCTCTCGACTGCTGCTCTGTTTTTAATTCACTAGTAAATTTGAGGATTATTTTCTAAAAGAGAACAAATAGGCATGTAACCTGCCTAAAAATATTTCAGTTTATCCACTAAATTGAGTAAATAAGAATCATTATATTCTGCTGGAATGACTTTATACTGATCAGGACAACTTATGTAAGTAAAAAAAAAAAAAACAAAAAAACACGTACTTCTGTTTCAGGATTCAAAGGTAATGCTGACATTTAACAAGCTTCTTCTAATGGAAAGAACATAGCTAGCTGCCTCCTTCGATGAAATTTCACGTGACAAGCCTATAGAAATCTTTTTCCTTTAATTTTAATTTTTGTTCTTCTAGCTGCTTTGAAAAAAATGAAAGAACAGAGAAAATGGGTGAAATGTCATCATTTTATTGTGGAAAGACCTGAGTAGTTCTTTGTATTAGAAGATAAGGCCCTATAACTTTTAAATAGCTTTCATTTTTTTGAAAGAATCAGTGAATTTTTACAATGGTCCTACTAATCACACATGTTAAAAAAAAGAATTTTCTGACAATTTCCTTTAATTTTAAAGTCCAACTTGTCATCTCTGTGATTTATTTCTAGCAAAGTTATTGGTCTTAGACTGAGCCTTTCATTTTATTTTTATTAAAACTTTATCTAACATTTGCAGCTATTCTCAAACTGTAAAGTAAAAGGGCATCTTTCTCCAATTTTTCATCCCACTGACACAGACCATTCTTAAATGTTTTCCCTCCCGAACTCTTGGACATCGAAAAAAGAGAGTAAAACAGAGAAGGGAGTAAGAGCTGAGAGCAGAAAATAAGAACAGGCAAGCATAACAGAGAAATTATGTTCAAATGAAGTAAAATGATAAGAAAAAGGAAATCCCTTAACAGGCATCAATTTCACTGAATTTCATTTGAGAATAGAGCCTTACACCTCAAACCATCCTATCTTTTACTCCTACCTTCTTCTCTAGGAGGAATTTAAGAAGTAAAAATATTTATTATGGTTGTTTTTCTGGGGAGTTATTAATACTAAGATCTTAGGATTTAATAACATGTTGGTAACAGGAGGCAAAAGAGAATGAAAAGCATATTAAGTTTTTGCGCTGTGACTCTTGTGACTCTTGTGTAGGGGCATCACTAGACCTCTGCTGCAGCTCATTTGTCCCAAAACATGCTTTCCTTGGTTGGCAATAAAGTTCAGAGACATGAAAGTTCTAGATACAAAAATCAGAACACACAGAAATGTTCGTTAGCCTTTTAAAAGATAGAGACGGATAATGAACCTGTGCAAAATTTATACACACTATTTTATGAATAAGATTATAAATAATCTAGTTGTATTATATTCTTTTCTGAGCACACACTTTTTATATGTGTGTATACATCCATAAATATGCATATGTAAATATGTTATACATTAATCGTATAGGTGTTTTAATGTTTATTTATTTTTAATTTTTTTAATGTTTATTTATTTTTGAGACAGAGAGAAACAGAGCACAAGCGGGGGAGGATCAGAGAGAGAGGGAGACACAGAATCTGAAGCAGGCTCCAGGCTCTGAGCTGTCAGCACAGAGCCCGACGCGGGGCTCGAACCCATGGACCGTGAGATCATGACCTGAGCCGAAGTTGGACGCTCAACCGACTGAGCCACTCAGGCGCCCCAGTGTTTATTTATTTTTGAGAGAGAGAGAAAGAGAGAGAGAGACAGAGACAGAGTGTGAGCAGGGGAGGGACAGAGGGAGAGAGACACACACAGAAGCTGAAGCAGGCTCCAGGCTTTTAGCTGTCAGAACAGTGTCTGATCAGGAGCTCAAACCAATGGACAGCAAGACCATGACCTGAGCCAAAGGCTGACACTTAACCAAATGAGCCACCCAGGTGCCCCTCTTATAGGTGTTTTATAACATTTGTAAATGGTATCGTGATGATATCATATTATAATATGTAATGTTCTTCAACTTCTTTTGGTTTTTGATGTCAAGAGTGTGTTCTTGTGGGGGCACCTAGCTGGCTCAATCGGTTAAGTGTTCGACTTCAGCTCAGGTCATGATCTCACCATTTGTGGGTTCAAGCCCCACACTGGGCTCTGTGCTGACAGCTCAGAACCTGGAGGCTGCTTCGGATTCTGTGTCTCACTCTCTCTGCTCCTCACTCACACTCTGTCTCTTTCAAAAATAAAAAATAAAAAAAATAAATAAACATTAAAAGTTTTTTTTAAAAAAAGAGTGTGTTCTTGCAAACTACCCTATTGCCATTTACGGAGATCATTCCATTTCTTTTTATTCTCTTACATTTTTTTCATGTTTATTAATTTTTGAGAAACAGAGAGACAGTGCAAGCGGGGAAGGGCAGAGAGAGAGAGGGAGACACAGAATCTGAAGCAGGCTCCAGGCTCTGAGCTGTCAGCCCAGGGCCCGATGCAGGGCTCGAACCCACAAACTGTGAGATGATGACCTGAGCTGAAGTCGGAAGCTCAACTGATTGAGCCACCCAGGCGCCCCATCTTCTTATTCTATTACATAATCAGCACAATGCCTTTCTTCAAATCTACACACAGGGAAACTACTGCAAGGAAAAATGCTAATGTATACACAGCCTGATCCTCAGGCATCAAAGTTATTGGCCATTTCCTAATTCTTTATAATTTACTATAGTTTCTACCATTATAATAAATATTATTTTCATGACAATAGAAATAGCTTCTGTTAGATTCATTACTGCTAGAGGTTCAGTATTCAAAATAACTTTAAGATTAATATACATTTTAGATAATTTAGATCATATATAGTCAGATTTTCTCCATGTAGGGATTCTTGTTAGGGACCATTCTCCTATACACATTTTTCTCCTCTACCCTTAAGTACTTAAAATAGAGCAAGATTTGGAATGAGAAACTTGATACTTCCAACAGCAGTTATCTTCTGCAAAGCTTATCTGGGATATACTCAGGATGTGGATCACTGAGGTAATTACATACTTAAGCCCACACTATTACTTATGCTTAATATCTTTGCAAATGATATTAACTTTCCAGGCAGTGTTGGATACCATTGTGCAATCTCAACATTTGAAGCAGCACGCTGAAGCAGTTCTATACCCTATTCTTCCATGGGTATTCAGACAGCTTTACAGCATTCCTAAAATCAGTCTTACTCTTTCTAGTCTGTATGATTTGTGCCCCTATCATAGGATCCTCTATTGAGCCAGACAAAGAAGACCAAATATGAACTTTTGTTTCTAAGTTGGTAAGTGTATCTCTTGGAAACATCTTTGAAGTAAACTCCAGCTGTCCTTTCTAGAAGACATTCATTTCATCCCTTCTCCCAGTTTAGAGCTTAGGGAAGACTTCAACTCTTAGCCCAACCCACTATACTCCGGATACTCAGCCAAACACAGTATAACCCTGACTCAAGCATTAATCTTTTTAAAAATGACCTGGAACCTCCTGTCTCTGCCGATATCTACTTGATATACTTAACGTGTTTCATATACAGTGTCATTACGTGATTAGTTAGGGCATTATGAAAAAGAGGTCATGGCCATGATGACAACTGCACTGAAGCCTTTCAGAAACTTTGTGATTAATAATCCTAACCCAGGGTCGCTCCCTGTCAGTCTCTATTAACAATGAGTACAAATAAAGAAATAGAGGTGGTGCCTATCCACCACGCATTTCAGAAAACAAAGTAGGCCATACATCCCGTGGAAGGCGACTCATTAGAGTTGCACTTTTCATGGCAAAGATAGGACGCTTAATGCTCTGTTGATTAACTTACAAATGACCCATCAGAATTACAGTTGCCAGAGAATTCCTCCCTATCCACCCCCCTCCCCCCCGACTGTCAACAGTTGACCCTTCAAGGGGAAGGAACCCCTATTAGATGCAAATTGCTACCCTAGGAGATTTCATAGGGGAAATTTGAGAACTAAATCATGCAAACCTCATGGCTCTAATCAATACATAAGAGGTTTCTGGACAGATGAAGATGACCTTTCAGTTAAGTGGATTTATTGCTTGTTGTACCAGCCCAAGTAATTGAGATGAAATAGAGAAATTTTACCCAGATAATGATTTTTAAAAATTTTTAAAAGTTTTTATTTTGAGGAAGAGAGAGAGAGAGAGTGAGTGAGTAGGTGAGGGGCAGAGAAAAAGAAAGAGAGAAAGGATCCCAAGCAGGCTACACACTGCCAGCACAGAGCCAGATGCAGGATTCAATCCCACAAACCCTGAGATCATGACCTGAGCCAATATCAGGAGTCAGAGGCTTAACCGACAGAGCCCCCCAGGAATCCCCACACAATGATTTTTGTTCTGAGATCCCAGAAATAAAAATCCTCAAGAGACAACAAAATATTTGCCAGCTAATTCTGCTGCCAGCTGTAGAACCTTCTCTAGAATTCAAGACCTTCTCCTATGGCTTGACTCCTAGAAGTGTACACCTTGAAATAGAAAGACTTGGTTTGGAACTTCCTTTTCTATTTCTTCCTAATCACCTTCACTCCTTCAGTTCCCTCCACCTCCCAATAGGATGGTTAGGAATCAGCTGGAGCTCCAGAAATCTGGACTTCACAAAAATTATTTTCTCAGAATTCTAAGGGCATTCCAGAGTCAGATAGAAATATAGGTTCTTTATGGGACAAAGTGAATTAAATTACATGTCCCCTATATGGAAAAAAATCATTTGAAGGCAGGTATTGTCAGGAAGATAAAAATTTATAATTTAAGGGTTGATATCTAAAGAGGTGAAACCTCTCTCAATGTCTTTTATCATCCTCCCTCTAAGAAGTTTTACTGTTAATACTGATTCTAATTTTAAACAGTGGCTTCTCTTCTTTTGGTTTTACTAGTAACAGGGACTTTCAGCATTTTTTCTTCAGCACAGAATCATTGGCTTTGAAAAATGCAGGAATTCTGGGCGCTTGAGGGCCTCAATCGGTTAAGAGTCCGACTTTTGATCTCAGCTTAGGTCATGATCTCGCAGTTTGTGGGATCGAGCCCTGCATTGGGCTCTGTGGTGACAGTGCAGAACGTTCTTGGGAACCTCTTTCTCTCTCTCTCTCTCTCACAAAATAAATAAAGAAAAATGCATGAATTCTAATAAATAGAAATTCTTATTTTCATTAGATCTGAATAGAAATGATTGCCTTGCACCATGTTTTTCCTTCCCCTGTGATGGGCTATGGATTGTAGAATTGGCTAAGTGACATGTCGTTCTGTGTCAGAGATATTGGAACTCTACAAGTGGATGCAGCATAGGAGTAAAGAGTGGAACTGACCTGAGTGTTTTTCCTGCACAGACATGCAACTTACTTGGGATACATGTGAAAGTTCACATAAAAAGAAAAACAATTTAGAAAAGAATTTGAATAAAATTTAGTCATTTTTACTTTCCACCTATTAGAACTTGGACCTCACTCAGCATTTACTTCCTTATTACTATTAAAAGTCTTTCTTAAGTGAGTATTGTCGCTAGCTCATGTTTTGTTTTATTTTGTTTTTTCCCATAATGATGAGAGTCATGCTTATATTAAATTTACCGGCCATAAAATGGCATTGACATTCTCATTTTGATTCCCTCCCTCCCATCCTCTACCAATAAGGTGAGTTGAACTTAAAATTAAATACTTACAATTTGCTGCAAGGCATTAATAAAAAACAGGCAAAACAAGAACACAATGAATTTTTGGCTACTATTAGTCTTACTCTGTCAATTTTAAAATTTGAATACATTCAGTTATACATATCAGATTCATTTAGAGAGCAGCATTGTAAGGTATATAAGATGTATTAAATTTCCTTTCCTCCTTTTTGCAGAAAATTGCATAGCCTTGGATCGCAAAGAATGTGCTGATGTTAAATGCTAAATGGCTCCTCTATGATTTTTCCACAAGGCTTTCTCTTTGATATTCCATTTAGCATCTCAGATGAAAAGGCTTTTATGGCAAACACTACTACTTTATCAGTTTTCTCCATAAGAATGTTCTAAGAACATAATGAACATTTTTACTCTCATAAACTGATATCACCCTTTATAAGGGAAGCGTATGCTCCAAAAAAGGCAATTTTCCCTTGAAATTTTCATTGACTCTTACTGTGTCCATCCTGATATCACATACAAGTCAATGACCATGTGACATGCAAAGAATTAAAACTAGTGAAACTAGTAAGCGTCCTTGAAAAAATATTTACTTTAAGTGGCTTGAATAGCTCATGGTTTTGCATGAATTCTTTACCTTATTCAAACTAGATCCTTGAATATAAATACCTCAGGACTTATGTTGATCATTTTTTTGATGTAACAATTCCATTTTGTTACAAAGGTTGCAATTTTTAAAAAGAAAACAATTTTAGAGACAAGGTCCTCAAGGGCTAGGGGATAAAAAAAATACTAAATCCATATTGTTGCGGTGGAGTAGCTAGTGTGGACAGCAAATGTGCTAATTGTGCAACAGAATTATGGTGGATTTTTCTTATAAATGTTTATTCCAAATTGGATGAATTGGTACTTCTTCAGAAATCTGATCTGGATCTACATTAATCATTCAGTAAGTGTTACTAGTAAGACAGTTCAAAATTTTAAGGGAAAACAACTTTTCAGGCAAAATATATTAAAAATACAGATCAATAATGAATGTTACAACACTGCTGTTCATTTTGAACTGAGAGAAGACGCCCAACTGGTAAGATTTTACCTTTATCGTTAAGTAGAAATACTTTAGGTGGTACTGAGACCTGCACAGCCAGAGAGCTGTCCTCTACCTGACCTGGAATACTGAATTTCCACTGAAAAAGACTTTCTAGTCTTTATGAGAGAGTTAAAGAACATTTACTTCATTCATCCAACCTCTGTCTGAACAATGTTTATGGGCACCTCTGAGCTGCCAGATAATTTTTGTTGTCTCTCTGTTACTTGTTTGGGTGCTTTCCACCCATTCTTTAGATATCTCTATCTCCTTTTATGCATCCCATTTTCTCTGATTTTTTTTTTTATTTTTATCTGTTGGGTACTCAAGCAAGAAATGATTCTTAACATCTCCTATGTCCCAGATACATGAAGTACTAGTTCTGATTACTTTAAACAAGCCCCAAGCATAGCATTTGCTTTTTATCCTAGAAGTGCCTAGACAAATTCACGAAATCTATTTCCATTTCCTTGGAACTCCTTTGTGACAAAACTCCTCTGTAGATTCAGAGAACCAAATGCCACAAAATAGGGTGGAAATCAGGATATGTATGTGGACTACTAATAATGTTCAGAATTAATGAGTCTCCATAAATCAACTGGTGCCACTCTGGAGGGAACTTGTTACAGGTCCTGTCTGTTTTCCACATTTTTATAAATGGCATTAATGCAAATTCTGAAGATAAAGGACAGATAATAATTGGAGTGGTAACACATATTGATAATATAATCTCTGATAAATTCGGGATCCAAAAAACTCAAATAAGAATAGTAAATTGCAGATCAAATCTAAAATATGATATTTAATTTGAATATGAACCTTAGAACCAAATATAAAATTCCTAAGGAGAAGGTCGGGGAGGTGAGACTTAATAGAGGAATTTAAAAAATGTTAAGGATATTTAGACAACGGTAAGCACAATTAAAGTTAGCAATTTAAGATACCTTATTTTTTAAGTGTTTGCCAAAATGATGTATGAAATTTATGTTGTCTTATTTAAAACAATGTCTCAAGAAGCATAGGACTTCAAAAAGAACTCAAGAGGCATTCTAGTTAGCATACATTTGAAAACGAGTAGAGAAAAATAAAATGTATTCAACAGTTTAAGAGAGTCATTGAAAGTTATTTGGTTCTCTTCAAATATTTGACATTTGTAGTGCTTTATATAAGTAAGTAGGATTGCATTTTCATAGCGAGAATAAATAAAGTGAGGAAAAGTGAATAGAAACTGCCAGGAAGAAGTTTGGGATATATTAAAGGAAACTCTCTGATACCAGTGAAAATTATCTACACTGGGAGCAATGGCATCAATGATGAGAAGTTTCCTGATCTATGAGGGAATTAAAATTATTCTGTGAAATACCTGGATATGTTTAAAGGCCATTAAGACATTAAATGCATAATGTGATTAGAATGGCTTTCATAGCTCCTACTGAGTTTGTAAAAGTTTGAGATTTCATTCTGTGTGCTAGCTGAAAATTAACACATTTGATAATCTTTCCCAGTGTGCTTTTGAGCTTACGTAACTGGAAAATATTAAAAACTTTTTTTTTTAACATTTATTCATTTTGTGAGAAACGGAGAGAGAGCACAAGCAGGGGAGGGGCAGAGAGAGGGGGAGACACAGAATCCGAAGCAGGTTCCAGGCTCTGAGCTGTCAGCACAGAGCCCAATGCGGGGCTTGAACTCATGAAACGCGAGATCACGACCTGAGCCAATGCAGGATGCTTAACCGACTGAGCCACCCAGGCGCCCCATTAACTGAAAAGTATTTAAAAAAAAATCCAAAACTGACCCTAATAATTATTTATTAGTTTCTATTACTTAGAGTTGCTGAAATTACAAACTCAAAATCTTAGTAGCTTGTAAGAAACAAACAAGACATTTATGTCTCAGTCATTCTACATATATATCTATCACTGGTTGTTTAAGTTGTCTATCAACTCTTGTCTTCACTCTTAAGACCCAGGTTGACAGAGCAGACGTCATCACTAATGTTGCTAGTTGTAAGAACAGAGAAAGAGAACACCCCAGATACTCCTCACGCAAACAATTAATGGACTTGCCTCAAGGCCCAACTCAATCACAAGGGAGTCAAGCAAGGGGTACAACTGTTCAATGAATCGCGAGAGCAGAGAACAAATATTTGGTGAAATTCCATAATAACTACCACAAATAGCTGTGGTGAACATCATAATGGCTTCATGGGAGAATTATGATATAGCAAAAGGAAGAAATCTGAACAATGACTTCTTTTCTGTAAGTCCTGCTTTCTTAAATTAAGACTTAACAGAAATGGGTTTCACTACAGGGCCCATTTATGTGGTGCTACAGGGTATCGAGGAGAGTTTATATGAAAACTGTAGAAGATAGGGGCGCCTGGGTGGCTTGGTCGGTTAAGCCTCCGACTTCGGCTCAGGTCATGATCTCATGGTCCGTGAGTTTGAGCCCCGCGTCCGGCTCTGTGCTGACAGCTCAGAGCCTGGAGCCCATTTCAGATTCTGTGTCTCCCTCTTTCTCTGCCCCTCCCCTGTTCATGCTCTGTCTCTCTCTGTCTCAAAAATAAATAAACGTTAAAAAAAAATAAAAAAAAACTGTAGAAGATTGATAACTTTTGAGGTGGGAAGATTTGAGGTAAATGGATAGAGTGTTACACTAAAAAAGAACCGTTTCAATTGGTTAATTGCTTATTTCAGTTCATATGTGAACACAACTGAAGATGTACACTTCACATTCTAAAATAGTCATTGTCCCTTTTTTATATAAGTCATAGCCCTTTTTTGGGGGGGAAAGAAAGAAATGAGATGAACATGTAAATAATATCACATAGGCAACAGTGCTAAAGACAGAAAATTTATGTTTTTTTAAAGATGAACATGCTAGGGGCGCCTGGGTGGCTCAGTCGGTTAAACGTCCGACTTCAGCTCAGGTCACGATCTCGGGGTCCATGAATTCGAGCCCCGCATCGGGCTCTGGGCTCATGGTTCAGAGCCTGGAGCCTGCTTCCTATTCTGTTTCTCCCTCTCTCTCTGCCCCTCCCCCGTTCATGCTATGTCTCTCTGTCTCAAAAATAAATAAAACTTAAAAAAAAAAGATGAACATGCTAATAATTATGATAAACAAAATTACTATCTTATTTATCTTACTTTTATGAATCCCTCTTCAGATTTCAAAGTCACAAAAGTTTTTAAAGTATTAAGGATCTCATAATTCTAAGAGCACATCGTGCCATCTAAAAATTCCTCATAAGTTACGTATTTCTGTTTATTGGACTATGAGTTGAATTCAACATATTGTCTAGAATTATTTTCAACATGTTTTTCCTTCATGAACCCATTGCAAACTTTTCTTTTTCTTTATATATATGATTATATAATCACCAATTCAGCTTTACTTAATATTTCTATATACTTAGAATTTAATAATTTGCTGTCAAAAACTGCTGATCTCTCATGCAATTACAAAAACCCAAGAAACGTGTAGTTAGAAACAAATTGGGCCATCTCGATTACATCAACCCTTCAGGGCAGACTTTGTCTTCTGGTTGACTTAATTCGAAACTTGGACTAAATTAGCAAGAGTGACAAACACAGAATACGATACATATAGAAACAACAGTCCATGCCTGACACTTAAGCTCAGAGTGAATAATGGAAGAATAAATTAGAGTAATAATGAAAATGCAGCTGTTCTCTATTTTTCCTGTTTTTCCCCCTCAAAACTGTTTTTAATGTAATGCTTCTCCATTTTGTAATGGAAGCACTCTTTTCAGTAGCTTGCTATTTTTCCCCTAGAAGGGAAGTATAATAGGTATAATCAAGACTAAAGAGGGGTTATAATAGAAGGGGGGGAAAGCGATGAGATAAGAGATTGCAAAGTGGATGAATTTTTTCTAATGCTGCGATTTCCTTTTAAATGGTACAAGGGAAAAAAAAAGTAAGACCAATGTTTTAAAATTGATTTGAAGGCTTAAAGATACCGGAACAGTACTAAAACTCATGTAAGGCTCATTCCAAATATACACTCTACACCCAGCAGTGAGTTCCTGCTGGGAAAATCTATGCCTTAGAGATTTAATGGAGAAAGGAAGAAAGAATATGAACCATTACAGAATTAATTGAAAATAATGACTAAATACAAAGGAACTGATTTAAAAGCTAGAAAATCACATGATTTCTATATTTACTCAGCAAAAGATTACATTAATATGTACATTATCATGCAATTAAAAGGGTGGGGCAACAAGAACAAAGAGTCACTCATTTATATGTTCCTTGTCCTCATCTTTAGCAGTGACTCAAGTTAATTCTAGATAAAACTTGGTAGATATGGATGCATTCTGACATCTCAGATTAATTTATTTTAGTTGACCTTAATTTATATTTTAAACTGAAAATAGTTTAGGATTCCAAAAATTTTGTCTGCAAATATATTATCTTATAATGTGAATTTTTCTTTGATCACAAAATAATTTACAAAATTCAAAAATATCAGATTGTGTTTAGAGTAACAGGTAAGAAGATTGTGGCTATCAGAAAGTTCATTTTTAAAAAATGTTTGTTTATTTTCGAGAGAAAGAGTGTGATCTGGTGAGGAGCAGAGGGAGAGGGAGACAGGATCCAAAGCAGGCTTCGCGCCGACAGCACAGAGACCGACACGTTGCTTGAATGCACAAACCATGAGATCATGACCTGGAATTTGGACGTTCAGCCGATTGAGCCACCCAGGTGCCCCCAAAAAGTACATTAAAAAAATTAACGCATAGTCTCCTCCTTGGAAATATTTGCTGTGACTATTATATTCACTTACACACTTGATTTTGCTTTTCAATTTTATGATATTAAATTGTCTCAACCACTTAAATTTATAGCTTGATATAAAAATAAATTCAGTTATATTTTACAAGGAAATTTTTTTTGCTGATTTTTATATTGTCATTCAATATTCTATAGCTAAAATATTGATTACTTAGAATAGTACATTAGAGATTTTCTTATGTAAATGGCTTAGAGTAGATAAAGGGTTATATATAATAAGACATAAAAATCCAATTAAAGGATTCTGTGACCAACTTCTCTATTGCTTTTGGACTAATTTTCATTTTAAAAACAAAAGGACTGAATAGAAGGAAAGGAGTATTTTTACCTAAAAATAAAATTATTGATCATTATTACTGAGGGATTAGGAAGTAAAAGTATACATCTATTTTTGGTAATTGTCTCAATATTCACCATCTTTCCTAAGAAGTATTTGGCAGATGAAATTCCAATTTTATACTTTTGTTTGATATTATAGTTTCTTAATTTTGAAAAAGAGAAAAATACACAGTTAGAAATTTAAAAATATGCTTTTCCCCATGAACTTTCTTTTTTTTCAAGCTCTATGTTTTATAATTTATTTACTTTTAAAAGTTTATTGACATATAATGCGCATATCACAAAATTTACCCTTTCAAAATGTACAATTCAACGCTTTTTTAGTATATTCACAGTTGATGCATCCATCTCCATAATCTAATTTTGGAATATCTATATTCTCTACCAAAAAGTACACTGTCGCCACTAACAATCAATCCCCATTCTTCCTTCCCTGAAGCATTAAGCAACCACTCACCTACTTTCTGTTACTATAAATGTGCCGATTCTGTACATTTCATATTTAATGGAGTCATGCAATGCACGGACTTTTGTGACTGGCTACTTTTGATTAGCATACAGATTTTCAAACTGCATCCATGGTGTAGCATGTATCAATCCTTCACTTCTTTTTCTTATTGAGTAATAGTCCATTGAAGGGATAAGCCACACATTTTGTTTTACATTGATTCATGAATATTTGAGTTGTTTTCACTTTTTGGCTATGGTGAAGAATGCTGCTATAAATATTTGTATACAAGTTTGTGTGCGGATGCATATTCTCATTTCTCTTGGCTATATACCTGTGGGAAGGAATGGCTAAGTAACGTGGAACTATTAAACATTTTGAGGAACTACCAAATAGTTTTTCCAAAGCTGCTATACTATTACACATTGCCGCCAGCAATGCACGAGGGCTCCGATTTTCCAACATTTTTACCAACACTTTGTTATTGTCTATTTTATTACAGTTATCCTAGGGTATGTGAAGTCATATCTCATTGTGGCTTTAATTTTATTTCCCTAATAACTAATGATGTTGGGAATCATTTTTTACCTGAGTATTGGCCATTTATGTGATAATGGTTGAATTAAAAAAACAAAACAGTTTGATGAAAGCCCCCAGAGTAAGGAGCTAAGGGGCAGACTAATTCCACAATATTCTATAAGCTGACCTTTGGCAACACACTTAACTGTCAGTATCTGAGTATCGTAATTTTAAAATTGGGTTAATATTAGCATAAGTCTTATGAGATTGTTTGGTAGATTAAGTAAGGGAACATGAACATTTTGGACATTGCCTGGTATCTAGTGCATTTTCAATAAATGTTAATTTTTATAATCATCATCACTGTCATTGTCAATATCAACTCATCAATGTTATTCTTCTAAGAATATTCAAATGAAATAATGAAAAACAATCTTATTTAGGCAAGATTTTTTGTAAGAAAATTTCAGGGAATCAGAATGCTTTTTCAAATAGAAGACAAAATGGTTTTATATTTAAAAGTATTACTAGTTAAAGTACTAGTAAATAAGTACTTTTTAACCAAAATAATGCTATATACATATATGCATATATTTCAGTACACTGATTGATTTTTTAAAATTAATGTAAATTATGTCACTTCAAACAAAAATCAAAGATATTTAAATTTTTTATCTACTAAGGCTTGCTATATTTTAGCTAAAAGAATAAAGAAATATTAGATTTTCTCCTACAATTTTTAATTACTTCTCATATTATGAACTAAGATCTACAGAACTTAAGACAGTTTTGACATCACTTTACATGTATTGGATCCACTATGATATATATGACATGTCAGTGACACGCCAAATGATTCTCGTTACTTACCTCACATTTGCAAGAGAATCATTATCTTACCTCATTTATAATACATTACAATCATATTTTGACAAAGCAAGTGAAAACTTAGAGTAAAATGGTTCTAATTCTACCGATGAATAAACTGTAGCCTTCAGAGGTCAAGGGAATGAGTTGAATTAACACTGGGATAACACATGCATATGACTTCACTTCAGACCCAGCACACAACCCTGCAGTGGACTTTCTCATGAATTAGAGGAAACTGGACATTTAAAAATTGCATTTGGTTGGACTCAGGCAAGATCAGCCTTAAATATTTGATATGTGATTCTAGGGAGAGTAGAGATCTACAGGAAAAAAAAAAAACAACACACATCTTTTTGAATGGTTTTGTTCCAATATGTAGAAAGTTGTGTGTCAAATGATCCTTGTATTTGCAGTCTTCCCATTGTAACCCAATTGAAAGACTTCACAGATAAAGCGAACCAAAAACTGAAGCATCCTTCAAATATATAAATAATCTGGAATATACGATAAGAAGATTTGCCAAAAAGTTAGCTGGTTAAGAATTTCTCAAAGACAGAAATGGTCTGGATTATCGGGGGGAGATAAATTGCCAAAAATTAACTACTGCTTAGAAGGAAAAACCGTCAGTGGGAATAGAAACCACAGTCTCTGTACATATCATTCAGCAGCTAGATTATGTCTCTGGTAAAAAGTCTTCAAGCACTGTGACTAAGTATAATTGTTAAATCTGTGTTGTTGAATGATACAATGAAGGTGATTTTGCAAATCTGAACATGCCAGGGAAACAAATTTAGTATTTCTTCCCACAGGTAGGAGTCTGTGAGACTTTAATAGCTTCGCGTTTATAGTCGAGTCCAGAATATCTTAGAGGAAATAAATTACATCTATACTGCTCAGCCAGAGGCACCACGTGTCTGCAGAGACCGAGGCGCTTTGCGGTATTTGCAACACACAAGCTCTACCAATAAAATTTTCACTACTGGAATTTTGGTATAAAGCCCAATAAATATTTTAATCCTTAATTCTAACACTTCTTATTTTCATGAAACTAATAACCATCTGTTCCCCATCTGTCAAAAAAAAGCATGAAAATTTGATAACTGCTATGAATGTAATTCATGATTCAGAGGGGAGTTATTTATTATTGTGAACATAAATCATAACTGCTTCCTCTTGCTGAACTAGCATCCCCCAACACCCTTTTCTGACACATATTAGGGAAAAACACCTCAGATTTCTCAGTATGAACAAAAGTGCCCAGGGCATTAAGTTCAGAAAGTCAATATACCAGGAAATAGGAACACCTGACTCCCCAAACTCATCTTTCACTAAAACTATTAGTGCCTTTGAACAAGTCGCTTTATCTTTCAGAGAAAGATTGGATTAAACTTATGGGCAGAGCAGGTAAAACAAAGAAGTCTACAGTTATCCCAGTAAAATGTAAGTTAATCACTTGAGGCATCATTAGGAAAATCTGCCCGAGGTTTCCTGTTGTATATCAAGTAGGCCTGTTGGTGAAGAAAAGTCAGAAGAAGCAAATCATCCAAAGAGCTGCTGCTCCTTGCAATGTTCCTACACACTTGAAAAGGCAACCCCAAACAAGGAATTGGTTGCCTTAATGCCACTTCTCCCAACTGAATGTAAATCAGTGATTCCATACAGTGAGAGTATAACACCTTACGTAAAGATTTGGGATTCCTGTATGCACAGGGGACAAACACAAGCTCAGGACTTTCTAGAGGAAAGGAAGGAAGGAAGATTTATTTTCTAGATACCTGTATGCAGAATAAAGCTTATCACAATTAAACAAGAAAATGTGTGTGTGTGTGTGTGTGTGTGTGTGTGTGTGTGTAGCAGTGACTATATAGGAAGAAGCTGGACATACGTCTTTTCACCAGAGAGGAAATCCTATTTGTATTGCCTGTTTAGACTGCAAGGCTAAAAGCTAAGGGCAGAGGTTAGAAGGTAGATTATTATATGCATTGAAAGTTTGCAACTACTTGCTAGGGAGATTTAGACACAAAAATGGTACGATATAAATGATATTACATTGAAAATCAAATATATTTTTCTTCTATTAAGCATTCATATCAAGGTCTAAGCTACTTTCTGTATGTACAAAGAAGTACAATTCATTTTTCATTGTCTATCAGTTACCTATTTAATGAGAAAAACAAGGATTCTATTCATTTAAAAGTGCTCTTATATTAAAGATAGAATATATATATTATGTGATGTTATCATATATGATATATATGACATGCATGATATATATCATATATAGAATATGTATATATGTACATATATGTCATGTTTAGAGTATTATGTGTATATGTGTGTGTACATATATATATGTAGATATATATGTGTATATATACACATACCATGTGCTCTAGCTAGCTAGCTAACCATCCATCCATCTATCAGCACAGAACACTAGATCTTTGTAAGATCAGGAAAATTTTTCTAAGGTAATACCCTTCTGTGCTGAATCTCTAAGTGTGAGTAGGCATCAGCCAGCTGGACAAGGACAGTTTGGACATTATACTTTAATAACATGTTGTAGGAGATCAATCAATAGAATGTGATTCAGAAATTCGAGTAATGATTGTTCAGCAGAGAATGCTCTTGGGATCCTAACAGAGAGTGATGTGGATGGTGTGGTCAAAACATACCATGCGTCTGAGTTTGAAATTAATTTGGGGCGCCTGGGTGGCTCAGTTGGTTTAAGCCTCTGCCTTCGGCTCCTGTCATGATCTTGTGGTTTGTGGATTCGAGCTCCGCGTCGGGCTTTGTGCTGACAGCTCGGAGCCTGGAGCCTGCTTCGGAGTCTGTGTCTCCCTCTCTCTCTCTCTCCCTCCCCCACTTGTGCTCTGTATCTCTCTCTCAAAAATGAATAAATGTAAAAAAAATAAAAAAAAATAATCTTTTATTAAAGGTGGGTTGCCATCTTGGTTTGATGAGTGCCGTTCATTAACATGACCCATAGTGTTTTTGATTATTTTTGGGACGGTGCAGTTTATGGAATATTCTATGTGCCAAATGAAGGTACTTGAACTAGATGATCTAAAACTAGGTATTCCATCAGTTCTGCCTAGTAGAAAAGCAGAAATACAACAGAGAGTTAAGCTGCTCAGGGTGATTCAATTTGAACAGAAAAAAAGAAAAAAAGAAAAGTTTGCTTCCCATACTGCAAAAGCACCCTTGTCAGTTTTCCATTGGATTTTCAGAACCGCTCATGGTGCAAATATTTATGTGAAAGTTTGCATATCAGCACGCTTAACACCTTAGCATGGTCTGGTAGTTCAGTTTCAAATCAGAGAAAGCTTATCTGACTCCAAATCCTGTATAGAGAGAAAATATGACTAATAAGAGCTTTGAGAAATCAGGACCACTTAATTTCTAATTTTCTTTGATAAGTTCACTTTAGGACATATTTGGAAGATGAAAAGATATGGTATGGAAGATTTTTCATATTCTTTCTTTGAAAAAAGGGTCACCAAAAGGAATACCAGTTGGCATATTCATTTTTCATTTCAAGTTTGAAATGATAACTTTCACAATTACGAGTATAACCAACTGAATAATTTTTCATAAAAGCATTCATATGGAGAAACGTGTGGACAGGATTAGGTACAGGCTTCTCTTGACAAGAACAATACATTTTCTAATATGGAGAGAGAGTGTGAAGAGAAGAAGAAATCTAGCAAAGTAAATGTTAATGAGAAAAAATAAATCCATGAATACATTAAGGAAGAAAAATAAAGAAATGGTGTTGATTTTACAAATAAAGAAGTCAAGCTACTGCAATACTATTCATGCAAGTTAAATAGTTTTGTTAATGAGAATTGGATTTTTTGTTCTTTGTAAAAGGAAACCCCAGGAATTTAGTCTATTGGTGACTGTGGTTGTAATAACAAATTAATACTCATTTAAAAACATTTACTTTTAAATGATAGTCATTTAATGAAAATCACAGTGCTTTTACTAGTATAGTAACACGAAGCAAGTATACAAACTGAGTATTTTACTCATTAATTCTGGGGAAAAAAAGAGTATCAAATAGTTTATGATGTTTGCATATGATAATCTTAGCTGTGGAGGGGATAAGAATTATTTTACAAAATTGTGCATGTCTGGAGACAAAAAAAGAGAGGAGTCACATATCTATATTAGGATTTGGGAGGTAAAGGGCACTGCAGAGCATTATGAAAATGAAATATTTCGGTGGAATAGACAACACTTATGTTAATACGATTAATGAGAGCCTTTAGATCCTAAAATCAGTATTAAGAAACTGTGAAAGAAATATATAAGAAAAATTAGAGGCGACGTTATAACTTACCAGACTGGCCAGAATAAATATCACTTCTAATATGTATTAGTCACATTGATTTACAACTAGTTCAAAACAACATGGTGAGAAAATGTGGAATTAATGACACGTTTAAATCGTAGTACCAGGTCAGGTAATTATTGGGGGAAAATTGCGTTTATCAAATTTGTAGAGTTTTACTTCCCAGGGTGTACTATAGGCTTACCTGCATATATAAAAATACTTGAAACTTTTTCTTTGTGTCACAAATCTTTTAAGGAAGAAAAATGAATTTTATAATCCAACATCCGGAACTCTGTAGAATCTCTAAAAGAACTCAGGAAATGTGAATAAGAATAGAAGGACAAGGCCTCATATATTTAAATGTCTGTGTCAAGGGTTTACTTCAGCCCATACATGTTTATTGATTGGGGAGATTACAATAGACTGTACTGAAATAACCTGTTTCAGGAAAGATTTCACAATTATCCCTGCACTGCATTTCTGCAAATAGATATTTAAATATTATAATAAGTTAATGAAGCTTCTAAAGCACATTCATAGTATAGTCACTGAAGACCAGAAGTATTGTTTTACTATTATATCAAAGGTATATGTTTCTTCTAGAAACGTGATATTGTAAGGAAGATAAAAATTGCCTAACTCGGTTTGAATTGGTTTGCCAGTACTTAAGAAACAAAGACAAACTTTATTTTACTGGTTAAAAGAACTTTTATTTATCCACGAGTAGGAATTTAATGGACTTCTATTATATTTCAGACATTGTTAAAATCCAGTACTCTTCATTCATCTTTATAGTGTTTTACTGTATGGTCTCTACAGGAAGGCGTGTCACTGCTCACTCTGAACCTCAGAAAGAAGGCCAACAATACTGAACAGCTACTTCGCTTCCTGTAGGCTCTCTGAAAGGATGGGCTTCCATCAGGATCACAATAAGGATATTTCCTTTGGGATCCCCATAAAAGATCCCACAATCTAAAGGGCTGAGAATGGCTCTTCTCCTCATCCTACCCTGTCCTTTCTGCTTTTTTTTCTTTTTAAATTGATTATGTCTTTGCTTTACTGCTCTGCTAAAACATACAATGCATGGTGGTATTTGAATGTGTTAATTGTCAGGAATGCGTTTAGCGGGTCATTCGAGAGCTTTCTGAAAACTAATTAATATGCAAGCTTTGATTCTAGTGTTTTCTGGAAAAAAGATTAAGATCCACACGTAAATTAATCATCCAACAAAAATACTAACTGTAGACATGGCCAAACATGCATTCTGGCTTAGCCTGTTTTTACAGATGGCCATTACAGCCAATGGACTTTTATTTCAATCAATGTGAGTTATTAAATGTCTTTATGAATATCCCTGACATTTCAACTCAATCTCTTCTGTCAGTATGAAAATCAACACTCCTTTTGAGCTTTAAATATTATTTTAACTCCATTGTGAAGTATGGTGGTATCTAAATATATTTCATAGAAAAAGAGAAAAGCAAACAATGTTGATAAAACAGACTACATTTATAGAGCTGTATGTTTTCACAAATCCTATTACTCAGCAAGACCTAAATTCAATGTTTAGCAACTATTTAAATTTTCAACTGAAATCACATCATTGGAAAGGAAATTTATAACCAGGTATATATTATAAGAACAATAGTAGTTGTTAGCAAAAGATATTCTCTGGATTTATAACCAGGTAGAAAATGGAACATACTTTTCAATATTATGCTCTTTTTATTTAAGTCACAGAGTCTCTGATATAGCATATGTATCTGCAAAATGCCAGTGTCTAATAAAAATGGAAATACTGGAAATATAATTTTATAGCCAACTAAACATTATTAGAATACTTTAGACTTATATTCAAACCTAATAAAAATTTCATGTGTATCACATAAAAATGCATTAAACAAAAAATATACCTAATTTTCACACAAAATAATTGAATATATGTACTTGAGGAAAGAGTCTTTTAAAGTAAGAATTTTGGGGGTGCCTAGATGGCTTAGCTGGTTGGAAATCTGACTCAACTTCGACTCAGGTCATGATCTCACAGTTGTGGGTTTGAACCCTGCATCGGGCTCTGTGCTGGCGACACAGGAGCCTGTTTAAAATTTTCTTTCTTCCTCTCTTTCTGCCCCTCCCCTGCTCATGCATGAGCTCTGTCTCAGAACAATAAACTTTTTTTTAAATGAAAAAATGAAGACTTTTATGTTGAATTAATAACTTTTTCCTTATTTTCCATGTTAAATGGACCTCAAACTGTGATGGGTTGGCCTATTTTCCTCTTTTTTCTACACTTTTTTCTATTTTTTTTTTTATTATTCATCTAAGTAAAAATAAAGGATGAAGCAAACTCTAAGTCGTCTTTTAACATTTATTTTCAGAATAAAAAATGTAAATGATTGACTATGGAAAATACAAAAAGTTTAAAGATTAAATGTTATCTCCAGTTCTAAGGCCAAGATATAACTATTGTTTTCTTTTTTTTAATTTTTTTTATTTTTTTAATGTTTATTTCTTTTTGAGAGAGAGAGACAAGCTTGAGGGGGGGAGGGGCAGAGAAAGAGGGAGACACAGAATCTGAAGCAGGCTCCAGGCTCTGAGCTGTCTGCCCAGAGCCCAACACGGGGCTTGAACCCACAGACCGTGAGATCATGACCTGAGCTGAAGTCGGATGCCCAACCGACTGAGCCACCCACGTGCCCCTATTGTTTTCTTTTTTTTAATGTTTATTTATTTTGAGAGAGAAAGAGAGAGAGAGAGAGAGAGAGAGAGAGTTAGTGGGAGAGAAAGAAGGAGAGAGAGAATCCCAAGCAGGCTCCACTCAGCACAGAGCCCAACATGGAGCTCCATCTCATGAACCTTGAGATCGTGACCTGAACCAAGATCAAGAGTCAGACGCTTAACCAACTGAGCCTCCAGGCATCCCTGTAACCATTGTTAAACTTCCATTTTGTTTCAGAACTATATTGAACACTTTATGTACAAATAGTTGATAGCACCTATGCAGATTACAAAGACTGGATTCTTCCAGTGACACAAGGAAACTTTCCACTTGTGAGATGCCATCCGTCTTCCCAAATAACTTCCAAAGAGATTGTACCAAGTTACCCAACCCACTGGCAGCATGAGAAAGTGCTTACTTCTGTCAGTCTTATCAACCTAAGCTTGAATGTTACAGTTCTAAGAGTTGACATAATAAATAAAATGCAGTATCTCATTGATTCAAAAGTCTGTTTCTTTCACTGGTATTGAAGTTAAACCTTCTCTTATTCATAACATGTTTTTCTTTTGTGTATGGCCTCTTTGCTTTTCTTTTGGGTAGGCTAGAGCTTGTACTTTATAATTGTAATTATTTAAAAAATTTTTTAATGTTTATATATTTTTGAGAGAGAGCATGAGCGGGGGAGGGACAGAGAGAGAGAGGGAGATACAGAATCCGAAGCAGGCTCTGAGCTGTCAGCACAGAGCCTGACGTGGGGCTCGAATTCATGAACTGCAAGATCATGACCTGAAGTCGGAGGCTTAACCGACTGAGTCACCCAAGGGCCCCATAAAGTTATTCTTTTTTAAGAAATGTATATATTTTTTATTGTTTCAACATTTTATTTAAATTCTAATTGATTAACATATAGTGTAATATTGGTTTCAGGAGAATTTAGTGATTCATCACTTACACGTAACACCCAGTGTTCACCACAACAAATGGTAATTATTTCTTATAAATTAAGTGTACAAATCTTTCATCACATTTACTCACATCTTCATAATTAAATAGTTCAATTTTATTAATCATCTACCACTGAATCACTCTTTCAGCAAGTATTTAATTACGGCAGCTATGTTTACAGTTTGCAAGTAGAGAATTCAAGGTTTAAAACAAAGAGGTATTTATCTCATAATCCTTTTTCTTTTCGACTTTACCAAAATTCTTAACAAAATGGTTTGGGAGCAATCAAAAATAAAGACTGGTTTTATCTGTATGTGTGTTGGGGGTGTCCTGTAGACATGTCACTTAAAATAAGTCAATGGAGAGGAAATGGAGTTTTGAAAGGTAGAAATTGGAATGGAAGGCAATTGTAAGTTGAAAGAAGAGAATAAACAAAACCATGAGGGGGTCAAAAGGAAATGACATATTTAGGAAACATATGGTCTTAATGTGAATGCACTAGGGGGCATGCAGAAGGATAAAGCGAATTGTGTACCGAAAGCTAGACTAGGAAAATATTTGGAATAATTTAAATGACATTTAAATGGTGTTTGTGGCTTTATTAGGTAGACACCATTTTGTATCACCAGTGCTTGTAAGCAAATATAAAAGGGCTAGGAGCGACCTGTGCTTTAAAAATTGTAAGACCAGATTCGAAGCTGGAAGCTACTGGGGACATCAGTATTTTGGGATACTACAGTTGTACGTCAGATGGGAAAAAAAAACATACAGTACTAGACATCGTGGAGGAGGAAGTAACAGGATACACAGAGATAACTCTTCCTGATTGGGTGGGAAGATGAAGGAGTGGGGAAAATCATTACTGTAACATCCAAGTTTCTGAACCCACTTGGCTAAAAAGGATTTCATTATTTGGAAGAGAATACAAGAAGGTAGAGAGAAGTATTCTGCTTTGGCTATTGACCCTTCAGAAATCCCTCACTGCTAATCCATTTCACCAGTATCTATCCAAAAGTCACTAGAGTAGAAATGGCCTTTCACAAAAGAATAATCTCTTCAAAATTTGGGGGAAAAATGAAATAAAAGTCCGTTGCAAATTTCTTAAGCATTTTTAAAAATTAGTCTTCATTCTTAAGGTCACATAAATGACATATTTACAAGCAATGTACTCAACTGAAAAGTATAATGACCAAATAAATACCCTTACCAAGAGCTCTTAGGGGAACCTTTACAGTGACTTGATCAGATGATTCTGCTCATCACTGAAGCAGAAAACTGGGATCACTTTTTTCATGAATGTGTAGATAAAGATTAAGTTGTTTTGTTTTTTGTTTTCTATCTAAATTTTATTTTTGTTATCCATCTTTCAACCTAAACCATAGATGACTTTTGTAGTAACCGGGAATATTGAAGGATACTTATATAGGAAATGTTGTTTGGGGTCCGATGCTGAAAAAGCATTATGTTTTATTTTAAAAGAAAATCTGACATCTTTATTCGGTCTGTTTCTCCAAACCAGGCACAGAATGTACACATGTGACCCCTATTTACAAAGAGAACACATAGGCATAAATTTTATGCATAAGTAATTTAAAAGAACTTTGAAAACTTGGTTCACTGTTCCATTTATTCACTTTTACAAAGTGAATCCATTTTGGAACACCATAAATGTAGCCTAGTATTAGAGACACCAGATCTTTATAGCTATATAGGCAAAAATATGTTTACAAACTGTTTTGTAGGAGAGAAAAATCTATTTATGTTGCGCCCGATTCTTATAAGGCATGCCAGAAAAATTGGAGAGAAAGTTTTGAGGAGATGTTGCCTCGCACAATCAAGCATCTTCTTTTACTTTGATTCCTCTGAGCATAAAATATTGACCTCAAAGTGTCTAGCATGGGGTGTTAAAATAAAAATGAAAACAAACAAACAAACAAACAAAAAAGCAGAGACCAACCTTGAAAATTTTCTGAGCAGACAAAACCAGTGTAGTCATTCAAAGCTTACTTTGCCTTATTTTGCAAGACTAAATTGATCTAGGCCAGTTCTTGCTTCTGTCATTGGAAATCATAAGCAAAACTTAAACTGTTTTTCAAGATTGATATGAGGTAACCACTGACCAATGCCTAAAATTTAAGAAAATTCTAATACTATAGTGAATCACTGGGCAGAATAAACTGTTACTGCTTTCTTAATATATAAGCTGCTTTACAGTAATAAACCCCTGAGCTCCATTCTATATTGGGTTGTAGCGCTCTAAGTTTGCAAACTGTCTTTTTGGTGTGTGCACAATAAACTTTTTAATCACTACTTAGGTGATTCACTGGTTTTGCTTCTGGTATTTCTGAACTTTGGACAAGTTGGAGCTTGATGATAAATTTGTGTTAAAAACTAGTTTAATTTGGGTGCTTGGGTGGCTCAAGTGGTTAACTTTCCAACTTTGGCTCAGGTCATGATCTCATGGTTTGTGAGTTCAAGCCCCATGTCAGCCCCATGACAGCTCAGAGCTGAGCTGTCAGCACAGAGCCTGGACCTGCTTCAGATTCTGTGTCTCCCTCTTTCTCAGCCCCTCCCCTGCGTGCACTCTGTCTCTCAAAAGTAAACATTAAATATATTAAAAATAGGTTAATTTATTTTCACTTCCTTGCTATTGTGCTAGTAAGTTTTAGTTATCTTTCTGTAAGTTTCATTATTTTTTTAGGTTTATACATTTACTTTAAATGTTTATTTTGAGAGAGGGAGAGAGAAGGAGAACGAGCAGGAGCAAAGGGAGGGGCAGGGAGGGAGGGAGGGAGAGAATACCAAGCAGGCTCCATGCTCAGGCCAGAGCCTGATGTGGGGCTCAATCCCATGACCCTGAGATCCTGACCTGAGCCAAAACCGAGTCTGAAGCTTAATTGAGTGAGCCACCCAGATGCCCCTTTTAGGTTTATTTAAGCCATCATTTTTATGCAAGCCTGGAAAAGACTTTTAATAGTAATTTATTTACTTTTACACTTGAAGACTCACTAGGTTTTCCTGTTCTTATAACCCTAAGTATGAACAGACACAAATTTGGATTTATCTAGCTATTTTTCTTCTTTGTTGGTTCCAAGTCAGTCAAAAGTGCTCAAAGCTTCCTAGGGCCCCATGTAGCAATAATCTAGTTCTTACTTTAATCCAATTTCAATGACTTTTCCTGCATTTGACAGTAATACAGCCCTCATGATGACCAATTAGGTATTCCACATAAAAACCGCAGCTGCTTCAGTGCAGAAAATGATTACTGTAACATCTGGTAGTGTACTGATAAGGTTATCAAACAGGAAACTAAATCTTCAAAATCAGCTGCTCTTTATCCCAGCTTCTTTCAATTCCCAGAGAACTATTAATTCTAGGACATATACAGGATGAGTCAGCTCAAAGCAAAGAGAAAAACTCAAGCTGTACTATAGTAGTTCATTTTAAATGTATCTACAAGTCAGGCAGGACATAATGCAAACATGAATTAAACTTTTCACACTTCCCAAATAACACTGCATTAGGTAGAAATTTATAGGGTAATGATATTGGACACTGTCCTTGGAATGCACTGTATAATGAATTGATGTTTATTTAATATGTGCTTGAAGAGTGGTAATAAAGATATAAAAATAAATGAATATAATTAGGAATGTATATATATGTGTGTGTATATACACACACATATATGTACATATATGTATGTGTGTGTATATATATACGTATACATATGTATATACATACATATATATACGTATATATATACACATATATATACACACACGTGTATATATATATATATATATTCATGTTTTATCTCCAATGGAGGAGAGAGTTTGTATTTCAGAAACAAAATAAATTCAGGGGGTGCCTGGGTGTCTCAGTCTGTTAAGTGTCTGACTTCGGCTCGAGTCATGGTCTTGTGGTTCATGGGTTCAAGCCCCACATCAGGCTCTGTGCTGACACCTCAGAGCCTGGAGACAGCTTCGTATTCTCTGTCTCCCTCTCTTTCTGCCCCTCTCGCACTCATTCTCCCTCTCTCTCTAAAAATAAATAAACATCAAAAAATTTAAAAAAGAAACAAAATGAGTACTTAAAAAGAGTGGAATTAGATTCCTTATATTTTACTATGCAGGATAAAAACAGATATATTGATGTGCTAAAGTGAAAATGTGAAAAATTCTACATGTCAAAAAATATTATCAGAAAATATACAATAATATGTTTATGTTCATGGTGAACAGAAAATATTCCCCAACAAAACAAACGAAGCATGTAACAAAAAATTTTGAAATCTTGATCATGTTAAGCCACTTAAATATCTGTAAGATGATAGAAAGGCAAAGGATATTTGAAAATCAAAAGAATGTTCAATATATTTATATCCCAGACTAATGATCAGTATCTTGATTTAAAGTTGCTAAAAGTTATGAAAATAACAATCCATAGTGAAAGGATGTGTATAGGCAACCCACAAATCATAAAATACAAATAGTCAATGAAATATGAAAAGAAGCTCATTCCGACAGATGATGAAGATCTTTGTCTGTATTTCTAGATTAGATAATTTTTTTTATTGGACTGGAAAAATTAAAAAAAAATTAAACTCCAAGGTTCATGGGATTATGGTAAAATGAGTAATTTCATATGAGCTGGTATGTGTGTATATTTGTATATAATTATGTATATATAATTTATAGTTATATAGCTTTATGGCAAGACCCTATGCACTGCTGAACTTTTAAAAAGTCACATAATTTTATGTATGGTTGCCATTCATGTTTAAAAATACCCACAAGATACTATTTTCTTTTGGAGCATATATAAATGTAGAGATGGAATATAAATCTGGAATAATGCTGAGTGATCTGATAACTCCTAGACAATGTGATAGGGGAAAGGAAGTAGGGAAGTTGAGGGTTGGATGTTGGTCAACAGGGCCATCAGCTTTAGCTGTAATGATTTAGCTTATACAAGCAATACGCAGCTGCTTATGTAATATCATGCCTTTTACCTAGCATTTTACAACATAATAATGAGAAATCTGAACAAATTATGAGACCAATAATACTTGTCAAATTATAAGGTAGAGGAGCACAATATCAGTTAAGAAATAAAGGAAGGAAGGAGAGAAAGAAGGAAGAAAAAGGGAGGGAGGCACAAATGGAAGAAGAAAGGGGAGGCAGAGAAGTACATATAGAGGCAAGCAGCAGAGATTTCCTAATTTTACTATCTGTGATGTAAATTTGAGCTTCCTGGTATCTATGGTGGAAATGAAAAGTAGATCAACTTATTTGACTGATACAGAACAGAAATTAATTATTTTGGAAAACATTTTCTACTCCCAAACAAAATTTATGATACTGATCATCCTGTTTCTCATCAAAGGAACATTAGCAAACACAGAGTGTCTTCAAATATAGTTTCAGAAGAACAAGAAATGAGCGCTACTTCTATCTGTCCTCTATAAATTTAGACCACATTGTAATAGAGTAGGCTTTTTAAAAATGTGACTGTCATTGTGACACTTTAGTTATCCAAGGGAAAATATATGACTTCTAAGCATGGCTAAATGACATATATACATTTATGGCAGACTGCTCTGGGAGATGTCACATCTTTTAGTTGAGGCTGGCCAAGCACTGCCTCAGAGGCACTGAGTTTGAGTTGCTAATTAAAAGCCACATACTGCAGATTTTGTTGGCTAAAATGAAAGCTTTTTGTTTTGGACACTGCACACATTAGAAACTTGCTATGCTGTCACTAAACCTTGGGAATCTGATAATAACTTCTACTGAGGATACAACCTCACTACACGCCAGTAAAGATTAGACTAGAGGAGTAGTTTTAGGTAAAATCCTCAGTCATATACTTAATTTCCTCAAACATTTGCCCAATTGAGACCTCATTTTCTTTATTAAACAACATAAAAGAAATAAGAACTCTCTAAACTAGTTAATAAACATCTTACACTAAAAAAATTGTCCCACAAAACTATGTCCTTCATAAAGACTGATTGTAAGCATATTTTATGTTCATTAGTATTGCCTTCACATGGACTTACAAGCCAGAGTCAATGGCATAACATAACCACACGTAGCTGGGGCAGTTAATGTAATATTTCTCAACCCTGGATGATCACTAACATCAAGTGACAAGCGTTAACAATGAAATTCTAATGTCAGAGTTCCATCCATCCAAGAGTTAATCAGAACCTTTGTGGATGGGTCACTGGCTCAGTGCATTTAGCATGCTCCCTAGGTGACTCTTGTGCACAGACATGTTGACAACCACTGCAAGTTAACGTGTTGAATGTGATACTAATGTTTGAGTGTCAGTTAGTGTCCACTTAAATGATGAAAACAGTGGTTCCAAATAAAATATTTTAGCTTAAAATGAGAATGAGGCTAAGTAGCTAGTTCTTTTGCCAGTAACTAAATAATAGATGCAGGTTACAACAACCGTGTTAGTGATGTTTCATTGTCCCTGTGAAATTGAGATTTAAGGCAGTTAAATTACATGTTCAAGACCACATATTAAAAAAACTACAAACCTAACAATGCTACCTGTCATTGAGGTCTACCCCACTATTTCTACTATATGCTATCTCTCATATTAATAATATTCTATGTTTAATAAAGCACGGCACCAAAACTTCCAAAAACAAATCATTACTTTTCAAAATCAAAATGATTTTTAGACTTCCAAGGATTTCTACATTTTTTTAAGAATTAGGGGAAAATTTTTCCTTCCATTACTGTCTTAAAATGTTTCTTTTTCAAACTCAGTGAATGATCACTGCCCCACCTCCATTCCAGGAAAAAATGCTGATGCCCTTTACATGTGTCCCCGTAATAATTTTACGCACAATTCTTGCAACACCAATCACATTTTATTGAGAATCTAAATCCCTATAAGAGAAAAATATTTACCATGTCCTAAGCATACATATATAAATGTATATGCTACATAACCTCAACCCAACAGAGGCTTCCATAACCTAATTTCAGTTCTTGAAGACTCTTCTTGAATGAAAAGTCTTTCATTTAGTAGGCAAATTTATACTTTTGTTTAACTTAAACTTTTCATTTTGAAACTATTGTAGATTCATAGGCAGTAGTAAGAAGATAAAAAGAGGCCTCATATACCCTTTATCCAGACTGCCCAATGGTAACATATTGCCAAACTATATACTACAATATCATAACCAGAACATTGACAAATACTGATCAATTCCATTATCACAAGGATCCTTGTGTAACCCTTTTAGAGCCACACCTACCTCCCTTGCACCACTCCTCAACCCCCTTACCTCTGACCACCATTGAACACGTTTCCATTTTTTACTTTCGACATTTGAAGAATGTTCCAAGCATGCTTCAAAAAATATGTATTCTTATTGTTTCATGGAGAGTTTACATAGGTTAGTTGGAAACTTGGTTGTGGGGCAATTGGGTGGCTCAGTTGATGGAGCATCTGACTTGATTTCAGCTTAGGTCATGATCTCATGATTTGTGAGACTAAGCCCGACCTCTGGCTCTGAGCTGGGCACGGAGCCTGCTTAGGATTCTCTCTCTCTCTCTCTCTCTCTCTCTCCTCTCCCCCACTTGGGCTCTCTCTAAAAAATTAAAAAAATATACATACAAAAAGTAAAATACAGAAACTTTAAAAAAGAAAAAAAAAGAAAAAAAAAGAAAATGTTGGTTGCTTGTGTTTGTCATATCCTCTATTCCTTGCTGATTTTCTATTGGTTGAAAGTGGGCTGGTGAAGTACCCAAATATAAACAGTTGTATTTATTTTTGAGAGAGAGAGAGAGAGAGAGAGAGAGAGAGAGAGAGAGAGAAAGAGAGAGAGAGAGAGAGAATGAATGAGTAGGGAAGGGGTAGAGAGAGAGAGAGAGGGAGATACAAAATCTGAAGCAGGCTCCAGGCTCTGAGCTGTCAGCCCAGAGCCCAAAGTGGGGTTCAAACTCATGAACCATGAGAACATGACCTGGGCCAAAGTTGGACAGTTAAACAACTGAGCCACACAGGCACCCCTAAATGGTTTATTTGTATTTTCAGGTCTATCAGTGTTAGCTTCATGTGTTTGGAGTTCTATTTAGTACATGTATACTTAAGATCTCTAGGACATCTGGGTGGATGGATGATTTAATTTTTCTGTAACGTCACTGTGTTTAGTAAATTTCTCTTATCTAAAGTCTATTTTTTTCTGACGAAACATAGCCAGTCGTAGTTTTGCTTTTAACATTTTCATGGAATATTTGTTCACTACTTTGCTTGCAGCTTATCTTCGTCACTGTTTTTAAAGTTACTTGTAAATGGACAATAGTTGTTTTTTTTTAACCTGTTTTTATTTTTTCATCCTGATCAATATGTCAATCTCTTGTCTTTAAAATAGTGTATTTAGGGGTGCCTGGGTGGCGCAGTCGGTTAAGCGTCCGACTTCAGCTCAGGTCATGATCTCGCGGTCCGTGAGTTCGAGCCCTGCGTTGGGCTCTGTGCTGACAGCTCAGAGCCTGGAGCCTGTTTCAGATTCTGTCTCCCTCTCTCTCTGACCCTCCCCCATTCATGCTCTGTCTCTCCCTGTCTCAAAAATAAATAAACATTAAAAAAATTAAAAATAAAATAAAATAATGTATTTAAAGGAAGTGATATGGTAAGGCTCAAATCTGCCATATTGTGTTCTTCTTGTTTCTTATTTTCTCATTCTTCTGTTTCCCTTGTCTTACCTTCCTGTAGGTTTGGTCAAAGGCTGCTTTTAAGCCCCCTGTACCAGTAAGGAAGCTGCCTTCAAATGAGGAGTCCCTGTGGCTTGGGAATGCTCTAAAGTCAGTCCCATGTACTCTGATTGTTCTTATACTGCTCTTAACAGCCTAGTAGGACACTTAAACAGCATTTAGACCTCAGAGAGTTGATTGTGATGTAGAAGACTTTTCTTAACTGACTATCCCTTTCCCTGGTTCTCTCCGTCAAACTTGTGACTGCTCTTAGATTTTTCTTACATCCCTGGAACTACCAGTTTCCTCTGGATTGTTTCCCACCAAGAATTCCATTATTTTTAATGACCCTTAGACATAATGAGCTCTGGTGTTGGCAGGTGTCAGCCTCCAGTCTTCTTGGCTTCATTGGGACCTGATTTTCACCCTGATTTTTACCTGGAGTACAGTTTCTAATCTATGTTTGGGGCTGGCTATGAGAAGAGAGACCCAGTCCTCTTGGCCCTACCCAAAACGGAACTTTTCCAACACAGGGCTGGGGAATAAGAAACACCAGCTGCCCACCCCTTCTCGGGTGAAACTGCAGTCTCAGTGAGAGCTATAAGGAGAGGGAATCCTCTCTTCTTGGCTACACCTGCCAGGAGAAAAAAATCTGGGCTAGAGCTCCTGTAATATGGATCTGGGTGAGAGAGCAGGTCGTTCTTATTACTCCTACCAAAATTTAGTAGATTTGTCTTAAAATAGTACTTCTCCATTTGTTGTATGCTTCTAGGACAGACTGCAGAGGATTTAATTATTTTAAAATAATTTTCAGCAGTTAAATTATAGCTTTGGTAGAGAGAAGATCCATACATCTCAAGACTCTGCCATTCTAGAATGCCAACTTTTAGCTCTTATATTTTATAAAATTATCTTATTCAACGTTACCAGCATACCAGTATAAATACATAGACACACACACAATATACGCAGTACATAGATATATTTATAAATTTTAAACTGATCAACAAAAATATTCTTCTCCTTTGAGAAAATAATCTACATAACTATCTGTTTTAAGTTTCTCAAAAATAACACACCATTTTCTTAAGCAGTTTTGCATTATATAGTGTTCTACATTATTTCACAATAGGCTAGATATTTAATATTTCAATTAATAATCCTAAATATTTTATTTAATATATGAAATAAAAGCACCTAAATCACTATAAAAATCACTGTAAATCAATGTACAGAAATCCATTTCATTTCTATGCAATAATAAAGCAATAGAAAGAGAAAATAAGAAAGAAATTCCATTTTCAATTGCACTAAAAAT
Source organism: Acinonyx jubatus (assembly GCF_027475565.1). Classification (NCBI taxonomy): domain Eukaryota; kingdom Metazoa; phylum Chordata; class Mammalia; order Carnivora; family Felidae; genus Acinonyx; species Acinonyx jubatus. Next base: position 116,773,116 of record NC_069384.1, read on the forward strand.
CATTAAAATACCTAGGAATAAACTTTTAAAAAAGGAGGTGAAATACCTGTTCTATGAAAACTATAAAACATTGAGGAAAGAAAGATATCCCATGTTCATAGATTGAAAAAAGACATATTTTGAAACTCTCCATACCATCTAAAGTCATCTACAGATTTAATACAATCTTTATAAAAATACTAGTAGGATTTTCACAGAACTAAAACAAATAATCCTAAAATGCACATGGAAAGACCCCAAATAGACAAAGCAATCTTGAGAAAGAGAAACAAAGCAGCTGGAGGTATCAGAAATCCAGATTTCAAGTTATACTACAAAGCTCTAGTAACCAAAACAGTATGGGACTGGCACAAAAATGGGCACAAGGATCAATGGAACAGGATAGAAAGCCCAGAAACAAACCTAGGTTATATGGTCAATTAATTCTCAAAAAACAGCCAAGAATATGCATTGAGAAAAAGACAGTCTCTTCAATAACTGGTGCTGGGAAAACTGGAAAGCCACACACAAAAGAATGAAACTGGAACACTTTCTTACACCATACACAATTATAAACTCAAAATGGATCAAGGACCTAAATGTGAGACAGGAAACCATCAAAATCCTAGAAGAGAGCACAGACAGTAATTTCTCTGGCATCCTCCATAGCAACATTTTTCTCGATAAGTCTCCTGAAAGAAGGGAAATAAAAGCAAAAATAAACTACTGAGATGACATCAAAATAAAAAGCTTCTGCACAGCGAAGGAAACAATCAACAAAACTAAAGGACAAACTACTGAACGGGAGAAGATATTTGCAAATAACATATCTGACAAATTGTTAGTATCCAAAATATATAAATAATTGATACAACTTGATACCTAAAAAACAAATAATCCAATTAAAAAATGAGCATAAGACAGAACAGACATTTCTCCAAAGACATACAGATGACCAAGACCCATGAAAGAATGCTCCGCGTAACTCCTTGCCAGAGAAATAAAAAAAATAATAATAACAAAACAAAAACTACAATAAGGTATCACTATCAGAATGACTAAAATAAAAAACACAAGAAGGAAGTGTTGGTGACAATGTGGAGAAAAAGGAACCCTCACGCACTGTTGGTGGGAATGCAAACTGGTACAACCACTGTGGAAAACAGTAGAGAGTTTCCTCAAAAAATTAAAAATAGAACTGCTTTATGATCCATTAATCACACTATTGGGTATTTCCCCAAAGTATATAAAAACACTAATTTGAAAGGATATATGCACCCCTATGTGTACTGCAGCATTAATTACAATAGCCAAATTATGGAAGCAGCCCAAGGGTCCATCAATAGATGAATGGATATAGAAGATATATATATGTGTGTGTGTGTATGTGTGTACATATATATATGTGTGTGTGTACATATATATAATATATATAATATATTATATATACATAATATATATAATATATTATATATACATAATATATATAATATATTATATATACATAATATATAATATATTATATATACATAATATATATAATATATTATATATACATAATATATATAATATATAATATATATAATATATATATATATAATTCAGCCCCAAAAAATAATGAAATCTTGCTGTTTGCAACAACATATATGGAGCTAGAGACTATAATGCTAGGTGAAATCAGTCAGAGAACAACAAATGTCATATAATTTCACTCATATGTGGAATTTAAGAAACACAACAGACGAACAAAAGAAAAAATATACATAGAGAGAAACCAAGACACAGACACTTATCCAAAGAGAACAAACTGATGGTTACCAGAGGGGAGGTGGGTGTGGGGATGGGTGAAATAGGTGATAGGGATCTTTAATCATGATGAACACTGAATAATACATAGAATTATTGAATTACTATATTGTACACCTAAAACTGACATAACGTTGTATGTTTATACTGGAATTAAAATTAAAAGCTTAATAAAAATTTTAAAAAATATGTAAGAAGAACTTAGGGTAAAAGGAAAAAAAAGTTTAAAAAATCTGACATAAAAAAATACATGATCTATAATTATTGAAATTATATGAGAAAAAGAAATAATTTCACCGTAGAAGATTTGGGACGTATCTATAATATGTATTTCATTTAATTTGAGAAGTATATCTCTCAAAATTTTAATAGATCTTTTTCTCCCTAAGTACAAACATAATAAATGGCCAAGGCAGAAGTTTTGACAAGCTTAGAATAACAAAGGAAAAATTATAAATAAGAAGAAATAGTGTTAATAAATATGAATATTTTCTCCTGGTTTTTCTTATTTCTTCCCTTTAAAACATTATTATATACTATGCTCTTTGAAACCTAGTTTTTCCTAATTCTGAATATCTTGCCTACCAACTGTAATTCTTCTAAGTATTGATTTTATTTAAATATGTTCTGGGACATTTCAATTTTTTCCATGTTTGCTTATGTTAAGAACATCGCAGTGAACAGTCTTGAACACACGCAAATGTGTGCAGTAGTTAAAAATGAAGAGCACACACTTTGAGGTCAACAGACTTGACTGAAATGTCTTTTTCAGATGTTAGCTCTGTAAACTCAGGCAAGGTTTTTATCAGCTAAGTCTTAGTTTCCTCACTTATATAATGATGATATGAGCCTCCGTAGGGCTATTGAAAAGCAAAATTAGATAGTGTTTATGTATGATATTTACTAAGTGCTCAACCAATGATAGGAATTATTACTATAGCATTACTTTCATCAGTATGATCATTATCATTATCAGGGTTACTAAAGATGACATCCTAGATATTGAAGTTCAAATGATATAAACCTATTTAAGACTTCTATAATTGTTATTCATAAGGTTTGGACAATTTATTCTCCCATAAGGAGTAAGAAGAGAAGGAAGAAGGGAAAATTAACATTTTGTAGACTTGAACGACAATCACCATTATAAACTTGTTCAAAATATTAACTCATTTACTACAATAGTCCAATGAGATAAATACTAGTATTTCATACATTTAACAGGTGAGAAAAACGAGGTTAACAGGTTGGAAAAAAAGTTAACTAATTTCCTCGGTGATAGGACCTATTTTTAAATCTAGGTAGTATGTTAGACAATCTAATACCCATCATACACACTGCTGTTCTTGACGCAAGTCAACATATATTACTTTTAATTTAACCCAATGGAATAGAAATGCAATCCCATTATTTTTATTGATTTTTTATTGGTAATGATACTTGATATACTTTCATATCATGTTGGTTTTATTACTTGAAGATTATCTTTTCAAGATGTTTACTCACTTTGGGGGAAAGCATCCATCATTTTATAATTGATTTTTTAGTTATTTCCATATATTAAAGGTATGGGTTATTTAACTGCCATATATGAAACAGATGTATTTTTAAGTTTCCTTGCATTTTACTCTTTTTGTTGTTAAGAGAGAATTAAGGGGCTACATGGGGATACCAGACATTATTTCAATTCTAACTTAAAGAAATTTCACTGGCTTTAAATTAGAAAAGAGGGATATAGAAAGATTGAGGACTATTAAGGAAAACCAGCAGAGATCACTGATTATGGAGGAAGATCAGTGAACAACAACCATAACTGGACAGAAAACTGTCCAAGTCGCAACTATGTTTTGACTATACAAAAAATGAGTAGTCACATGATTGTTTATGGCTTCCAAGATAGCTCAGATTTGGGGAAAAATTCATATTGATGTACATAAAAATTGTGGCTTCTGTAAATATATTTGCTAAAGCATTTGCCACTCATTGAGCTTCCCTAAACAAGGTCAGCGGTGGCCAACAGCTACTGAATGTCAACTGAAAGCTCAAACATTAACCTCTGCTCAACATATATTTCATTAAATGAACCTAATATTTAGCATCTTATGGGACAGCTCTGATTTCATTTGTCTGCCAGTAGAGGAGAAAATTGAAACCTAGAAAGAAAAACTAATTTTCATAGTCTCATTCAGATTCAGAATTTAAGCCAGTTGTAGCTCCAGAGCAAGCATTATGTCCACTGTTTGATACTGCTTCTCAAAAGTAAGTAGTATGAATGAATATTTACTTAATTCCCACTTTGTATAAAATATGTAAGTCTGTGACGTCAGTTCTACATACCAATCTTCTAAAAGTGGAACAAGTGTACACATTCTCAGAGGGGAAAAGAAAGAATAATAACCTTTTATATTCTCATGAAGAAATTGTCTTAATTTTACCCCTTCCAAAAAAGTACCTTTTAAACCTTCCAACCTCTGGTCTGAGAATCAGATCACCAGATATGTCCAAATGTTTGGTAACTATATAGATTACTTTCATTAAATTGTGATAACAAGTTCCCTAAAGTGGCGTAGTGATTTCAATAAAAAAATGACTCTCTCCTGGAGTATAAACCTATGGTACTATACTTAGTTACAGCTATAAAGTCTTATGTTATATAAAACCCTAATGACCATTGTATGAATTACTCACAATGTACTTTATTTGAGAATGAGACAAGGTACTTGGTGTTTAGGAGTAAATTTTTGAAAGTCTAATGAACATGAGTTGGGATTAGGGCTAAAAATATTAGTCAATCATTTCCATGAAAGATTAAAATGTGATGGATAAAATAACATAATTTTTACTTGTTGCATCACACTTCCACTTTACAAAGTATTTTCATAAGCTCAGAGCAGTGTAATGAAAAGTAAATAGCTTTTGGAGTTGGGCGGCTCTGAATGTGAGTTGTAGATCTATTACTTATTAGCTCTGCGACACTGGGTGTATTACTTATACTTGTGAGGTTTAATTTTCCTCAAATGGAAAAAAAAGAAAATTATAATACCTATCTGCAGCGTTATTTTCCTGTTTCTAGAGAAAATGTGCACTAAAACACCAACTACAGAACGGTTTAAAACCTCCCAAACTCCCTATTTTTGGGGGTATAAGTGAATGTACATGAATCCACACTACCATTTATATCCACTCATGTTTCAATGTCCTTAACTTCTATGTAGGACCTCTGCTAATTTTCCACAGGGTCCCAAGTTCTACTTCTGAGCGATTTGCAAACACGTTTTGCATGCTCAGGGAAGCTTGGCAATGCTGATACCACCTCATGGATGTTGGATATCTAATGAGCCTTCCATGTTTGGTACACCCTGTTATGTGCTACAGGGCACTCTGATGCTCTGGGGTTCTAAGTCACTTCCTACCTAACCAGAAAGCACTATAATATCCAGGGAACAGGCTCAGAGAATTCTTAAATGTTACACATTTAGAGTGATGATATGGCAATGCATTCCCTCGAGACTTCAGGTCATTAGTGTCTAGATGAGTTATAGGAGAAAAAGAAAAATCTACTCCTTGGCTCCAGTCTGGTGACCCAAAATATAGGCTGTTCTCTCCAGTTTTTTTTTTTTCTTTTACATTTCTGGCCTGAATCCCATGGCATACTTTTAAACATCCTTTTCCATGACCTTCTCTCCATGCAAATCACTAGTATTCCCAACCATATTGACCTAGTGACATTAGCGATACAATTCTCCATTTCAGAAAAAAAGAATATGAGATTACACACTGACTTATGTGAGGTCACACATTAAAAATACAACTGTTCACACTTGGATTTTAGGTTCTTATTGCCACACCACAGCTATAAGATCCCGTTTATCACCGAGGATGTACTAGAAGACTGGCTAAGCATGGCTCTACTAAGTACCTTTTGTTTATTTTCTTGTTAATTCTACAACAAACCCACAAAGCAAGCATGATGGTTACTTCTGTTTTATAGATTAGACTGTGAAAGTTTCCAGTGGTCAAGTGAGACCCGGGAGTAAGAAGTCGTGGAATAATTTTGCATGAATACAGGTCTTTCCCCATGCCAAGACTCCACTCTGCTAAAATTAGATATTGTACTGAACAAAGTCCTAGCACGATACTGGACTGTAGCTGACTCCCATTAGTTGTGGTATGTTGTGACAAAGTGGTTAAACCAGGGACTTCACAAAGAATTTTCAAGTATGTTTTAATTCTGCCTTTCTTTCCATTCAAACCCATACGCCTTCATGGAAGAATCCAGCAATCAGAGCATATTCAGAAGTAATTTCAGTGTGCACATGTGCTTTCTTCTTACTGAAAATAATATTTTGACTATTAAAAAATACTCCTTTAAATTATTGTAAACCATAAAGTACAACATAAGAAACAGAAACTGAAGCAGATGGTGAAACTCAAGTTTTCATACCTTTCATAAAACCAAAAACAAAAAAGTCAGGATGAATAATTCTTCACAAATAACTTACATTTTCTCCATGTTCCCTATGCTTAATACAATACTTAACTTGGTGAATTTGTATCTAAGAGATTTATACAAAGATAACAACTTACCAATATTTATAAAATAATTAACATCAGTTTTCCCAGATTAGCATGATTGCAAACACATGCTGAAACAATCTTGATTTTATTCCCAGAGAGAAAAATAATCACAAGAGCATATTTTAATTGCTTAAAAAGAAAGACATTAAAGTTTCACATTTATTAAAAATGTAACTATCTGTGTTTCATGAATTTTGTACTTTAAAATGGAAGAATGGCATTTAGACACTGCAGAGATTCTATACTTTTTTTTTTTTTTTTTTGAAAGCCAATTCCCCACAGGTACATTTGCGGAAATTCTGCATTGCATGTAGTAAATAATAAACGAGCTTTGAGGGTCTGAGATTATAATAGCAAAGATAAAGGAATGTACAGATTAAGTAAGGTATAAGTAATGCAAAGAACCTCTATTATTGATAATAATAAATAATATATAGCATTTTAACTTAACATGTACACCAGTGGATTTTCTTAAAAAATCAAGTCAAACCTGTTAACATGTTTCCATTAGTTGGATGGAATTTTGTAACACCAGATTATTTTCAGCATTTTGAAGTACAGTATCTATACCATTTGGCCATAAAATTCCTCCTCGTTGAAATTATTTCAATTTTATTTTATTCACATTTTGTTTTCATGGTTCTTCTCTTAATCTGGTCAAAAATATAAAAAAATTTTTTTTTGGCCTTCTTCAGTGACTGAACTTTTCCTCTAATAGCCAATATAAGAATTATCTTAAATAAGAGTACTTTTTAAAGTTAAAAACACAATCTTCTCGGAGTGTCTAGGTGGCTCAGTCATTGGGCATCTGATGTTGGCTCAGGTCATGATCTCACGGTTCATGGGTTTGAGCTCCGTGTTGGGATCTGTGCTGACAGTTCAGAGCCCGGAACCTACTTTGGATTCTGCATCCCCCTCTTTCTCTGTCCCTCCCCTGCTCATGCTATGGCTTTCCCTGTCTCTCAAAAATAAACAAACATTATTATATTTTTAATTAAAAAAACCCCACAATCTTCTTATCCTTCCTTCCATTATCCTATCATCCTTCTTGGCAAGCGTCTCCACTCCCATCATAGGAGCTAAATATTGTTTGGCTATAACACCAAAGTCTAGTTTATTTTACAGTCCAATTTTATTCCTAACAAATATTTTTATCTCTTTGCTAAAATGTGCTGCTTGGTTTTTTTGATAATTCTCCCAGTTACTTATATCAACATACTTCCAATACAGCAGACATAAAACTGTAATAATAATTTTCAGTTTCCCCATATCGCCAAACCTCATGGCACATCTTTAACCAAAACTCATAAATACTATTTCTGAAAAGCTTTTGAATATCTTGCTTTTCTTTTCACTTTTATGGACACTCATGTTTGCTTAGATTATTAAAAATGTTATCTTTTGCCCTCAATTTATCTCAATTTTTTTCTTTCTTGTAGGCACTTGATAGTTAACTTGTAGGAGCACAGAGTTGAGTTATTGTCTGAGTAGAAAACAGTTTGATTACCCACGTGAGACTGTTTATTCAGTGCCATCCAAATTTCAATACCAATTTATAGCCTGAGTCCTAATGTTCAAGAAAATTCCACCCTATCGTATTTGTTCCTGATAATGATTCCATTTCTGACATGACATTACTGTCCCACCACTGAAACTGTATGCATACTTAAGGTTACAGAACCAATGTCCTCTCCCTTGTGAAGCATTATTTTACTACAGTTATAACTATTTTTCTCCCTATCCATGCTCTTAAAAAGCTTCTCTTTGGGGCACATGGGTGGCTCAGTTGGTTAAGCAGCTGACTTCAGCTCAAATCATGATCTCATGGTTCATGGGTTTGAGCTCTGCATCAGGCTCTGTGCTGACAGCTCAGAGCCTGGAGCCTGCTTCGGATTCTGTGTCTCCCTCTCTCTCTCTATGCCCCTTCCCTGCTTGTATGCTTGCTCTCTCTCTCTCTCTCTAGCAAAACTGAATACATATTTTTAAAAAGCTTCTCTTTAAGCACTCTTCATAAAATCTAGATCTAGAGTTTGTACCTTAAATTAACACACTATTACATTACAAATTTAACAAATCATCAATAATTCATCTTCGTTTTACTTTAAAAATAAAGGATATGAACAGAGTGGTTTTCCCTATAACTCAATAAAAAATAAGACTTTTTCAATATAACAAATACTATTTTGGATATAAGTATTTGTCCTGAATATTTACGTTAAGGAATTTCTTAGGTTTATTCTCTACAGCCAGTGATCAAATTTACACAGTTATAGGTTTAAAATAAACTTGAGGGCGCCTGGGTGGCTCAGTTGGTTAAAGCATCCAACTCCGGCTCAGGTCATGATCTCACGGCTTGTGAGTTCGAGGCCCGTGTTGGGCTCTGTGCTGACAGCTCAGAGCCTGGAACCTGTTTCTGATTCTATGTCCCTCTCTCACTCTGCCCCTTTCCCGCTCGTACTCTAAGAATAAATTAAACATTAAAAAAATTAAAATGAACTTGAGAGGGGATCCAGAGTGTTCTCATATATCCCCTTTTCCCAACATGTACAGCCTCCATTATCAACACTGTTCACTAGTGTGGTATATTTTGTACCAAGATGAACCTATATTAACACATCATAATCACTCAAAGCCTGTAGTTTATGAAAGGGTTCATACTTGGCGTTGTACATCCAATGGGTTTGGACAAAAGTATAATGACATATATCCATCACTATAATATTATACAGAATATTTTCATTGCCCTAAAAATCCTCTGTGCTCTGCCTATTCATTCCTCCCCTATTCCTTCACCATATCTTTGTCAACCACTGGTTTCTACTGTCTCCAAAGTTTTTGCCTTTTCCAGAATGGCATATCGTTGAGTCATAGAGTGTAGAGTCTTCTATAGGCTTCTTTCATTCAGTAATATACATGTAAGTTCTCTTCACTCCTTTTTATGGCTTAATAGTTCTTTTTTTAAAAAAAATGTTTATTTATTTCTGAGACAGAGACAGAGCATGAGTGGGGGAGTGGCCGAGAGAGAGGGAGACACAGAATCCAAAGCAGGCTCCAGGCTCTGAGCTGTCAGCACAGAGCCTGACGCAGTGCTCAAACTCACAAACCGTGAGATCATGACCTGAGCTGAAGTCAGTCGCTCAACCGACTGAACCACCCACGCGCCCCAATAGTTCTTCTTTTTAAACACTGAATAATACTTCTTAGTGTAGATATAGCACATTTTATGTATCCATTCAACTACTGAAGGACATCTTAGTTGTGTCCATGTTTGGATTACTATGAATAAAGTTGCTATAAACATCTGTATGAAAGTTGTTATATGGACCTAAGTCATCAATTCCTTTAAACAAATATCAAGGGGCATGACTCCTGGGTCATATGGTAATAGTAGGCTTAACACTGATCTAATTTTTTCTGATTTATACATTCACTGCTATAAATTGTTCTCTAAGTGCTGTTTTCACTGAATCCAACAAATTTTGATAAATTAAAATTTAAATTCTCTTCAAAAAATTTTTGTTTCTTCTGACATTTCTTTGTTGACCCACCTGTTATTCAGAAGTGCATGGTTTAAAGTCCATGCATTTTGGAATTTTCCAGTTATCTTTCTGATACCAATTTCTAAGTTAATTATACTGTGGCTTGCCAGCAGACATTGTACTTCTGTTCTTTTAGATTTTTTAAGTGTTTTTTTCTGGCCCAGAATGTGATCTTTACCAGTCAATGTTCCATGTGAGCTTTAGAAAAACGTGAGTTCTGCTGGCGATGGATGAAATCATCTATAGATGTAAATTATAGGTATTGATGGATGGTGTTGTTGAGTTTGAATGTGTTCTTACTAATTTTCTGTCTTCTGGGTCTGTTCATTTCTGAGCGAGGTATGGAAGTCTAATAGTAATAGGGAAAATACTCATTTTTCCTTGCAATTCTATCATTTTCTCTCATGTAGTTTGATGCTGCGTTGTTAAGTGTACCCACATTAAGAACAATTATGGTTTTCTTGGGTTTTTTTGTTTTGTTTTGTTTTGATTTTTGTAGAATTGACCCCTTCATCATTACGTAATGCCTTTCTTTATTCATGTAAACTTTCCGTGGTTTTAAGTTTGCTCTGTCTGAAACTAACGGAGCTACTCCTGCTTTCTTTTGATTACTGTTAGTATGGTATATTTTTCCCAATCCATTTACTGTTAATACATGTATTTCTTTAAATTGGGTTTCTTATAGGCAGTATAGAGTTGGGTCATGCTTTGTGACCTACCCTGTCCCTCGTTCTGGTGCTGGTTTCTGCTCCTGTGTGTCTGTCCCAGTGAGCCCTCACTCTCTGTAATTGCCTGTCTCTTCTGTCCTAGGGGCAGCAGTTTATCCTGTGTCCTACCTTCTTTTATAGGCCCAGGAACAGTTGATTTTTCAATGTAGTCAGCTTTTCACTTATTGGTAGGAAGGAATGGTGACCTCCAAGTTTCTTATATGCAGAAATGGAAACCATTATATTCTTATTTTAATCAAGAGTGTCAATTCCACAAATGCTGCTTTTCTGTCAGAGTGTGGATCTTGACTTTAATGCAGAGAACATGTTCCTCAAAAATATAAATATTACTGAGAAATACAGTTAGTCATAAGTTATTGTTTTATTACTGTTCGATTATACTTTCCATCAAATACTTAATCTCATGTTGTACATAACTGGACAAGTATGACAGAAGCAGTGTTAATCCAAATAGGATTTTAAGAAAAATGCCAAAATTTTATTTACTTAGTCAATAGATGTTTGTTGACTACTAGAAATATCTTCTATTTGGATTTAGCAACTAATTGATTAACTAATTAATTCATTAACTCATTAACTAATTCAATTTAGTTGAATTTTCACTATGAATTAGGTATTCCAATAGTAACTGTCATGACAGAAAGATTAAGAAAGATATTGGTCGTGCTAGGCGGCCTGGGTGGCTCAGTCAGTTAAGCATCTGACTGCAGCTCAGGTCATAATCTCACCTGCCGTGAATTCCAGCCCACGTCGGGCTCTGTGCTGACAGCTCAGACCTTGGAGGTTGCTTTGGATTCTGTGTCTCCTTCTCTCTCTGCCCCTCCATCTCTCATGCTCTCTCTCTCTCTCTCTTTCTCTCTCAAAAATGATAAATAAACATTTTAAAAAATTAAATAAAAAGAAAGATACTGGTCCTGCTTAATGAATACTGTGTTTTAGTATGGACTATTATTATAGACAGTAAATACATAAATATCAAGAGAGACCTGGGCTTCTGGGGGAAGTTGAATAGTTTAGTGTTCCAGGAAATTTTTGCAGGGAGAGAAATGTTTTCTAGGAAGAGAGAAGAGAATGGTAGGAAGGCCAAGAGGTCAGAGAGGTGAGCAAGTGTCTGGTGCTTTAGAGGAACTGAATGAAATGTCATGTGGATAGGACATCGCCAATGGAGGCAGTGTTGTGAACAACAGCTAGAGAAGCAGATGAAGCAGCACACATGCCAGACTTTGGAGGAAATCAAGAGACAAGGTAAGTATTTTTAGACATATTAATCTCAAAGAGAAGACAGAAAGATTGTAAATAGCACAGCCATGTGTTGAGGTATGTGTTAAAGTCACAGAGCCCGGGGTTTGTGTGGCAGATTAGAGAAGGACAGCTTTGGCACACGGAGTAAAGTGGAAGGCTACTCAGAATAAGCTGAGTGAGAGATGATAGTAGCTGTCAAGTAGGATGGTGGCAAGAGAGATTGAGAGATATGGAAAGAGCTAAGAGACAGAAATAGTTCTGACAAGTTTATAAATATAGACTTCATATATTATACATATTATACAAAAATACATACATATTATGTATATTATGTATTATGTATATATTATATATTAAATATTATTAAAATATATACAGTTGCATATGTATACATACATACATATATATGTGTATGTATATATACACATGTATATACATATGTATGTATATACACACATACATACACACATATATACATATATATGTGTGTATGTATGTGTATATATGTATGCATATAAGGTAGGTAGGGGAAGAGGAAAGGTAGCCAGAGATGATGACTCAGGATTTTAGCTTGAGTAAATGGACAAACTGAAATAATGTTAATACTCACTGACCGCATTCTGTTTGCCATGTAGTATTCTAGGTGACTTACATGTACTAATTTAATAGTCACAACAATCATTTGACAGAGTATTATTATCCTTATTTTACAAAGAATGAGTGTGAAGCATAGAGGCTGTTCAAGAGTACACAGTATAAATAGTGGCGCTTAACACATGGCTCCCTCCAAGTCCAACCATTAATCATTTTGCTCTTTTGCCTAGATGGCTGTGATACTTGCTGAGAAGATGTTGGGGAGGTATCCAGTCTGGATTTCAGAAAAAAAGAGGAGCTCTGGTTTGGACCTGCGGATTTTGAAGAGCCTGTGATATAGCTGAATGGAGATTTCCAGTGTAAACTTTGGTTACACAATCCTACAATTCAGGAGAGAACTGTGGCTGGGATAGATAACAGAATTTTCAGTAAGCAAGTGGAATATGAAGTCATGGAAGTAAATGAAACTGTCAAAGTGAGAGGAGAGGAGGGAAGTCGTGTATCATGCTCCTATTTATGGGTTTTAAAGGGGATATGAAGATGTAAAACATAATCCCCTCACAGACTTCCATCTCATGGGAGAAATATATGACTAGACAGACAATTATAACATGGAGTGATACGTGCTAAATCAGAAGGCTAAATCACTGAGGATAATTTACCTCCTGTAAGGGCAGGCATGGTCCATGATACTATTTCCTGGAGGGTACAATACCCGAGCTGAGTCTGGCATGATGGTTTGGAGTAAATCAGGGAAAGACTAAGTATCAGACTGACAATAATCCAGGCAGTGAGGCCACGTGAGTAGTGTAATTTATGTAAGTATGGTCGTATCATGGATGTGTGGAAGGGACGTGTTGAGGGAGTAAGCGATGGGGAGAGTGCCAACCAAGAGAAAACCTTAAAACCAAGTTTTAACCTCTGTTTTCACTTTATCCAGCTCGTTCCTGGACAACACAGAATTTCCTATGTAAATGTGAATATCAGAACGTCTAAAATAAGCCCTACAGATTTCTTTCCAGTACTCAGATGAACTAAGGAATAAGTCACAATCTCACACTCAAATAACCAAACAATAAAAGCCTAGTTTTCTTCCACATCTTAAAGGATATTTTACTTGCTATCCTGAATTTTACCACTTAAAAATAGTGCTATGCCAGAAGGAGTTAAAAAAGCAATGTGTCAGGGAACAAGATGCCAGTTTGTTTTTCATTGAATAAATGCTAACATACTGCTTGCCCTCCCAAATTTTAAATTCTGTTGTTGTAACATGCTGTACCTGGTGTCACCCCTGCCTAGTAATTGGAAATCCCTGAAAGCAGAAAGTAATTTGTTCACATGCATAATTGTGTGAATGAGTGTGACCATAGCATTGGTGGCTTCCTAACACTTTTCAAGTTAAATTCTAGACAGTGTCACAATCACAATCTATATATGCAATTTCTTTTAAAAATTGATTTCTCAAAAAAATGTACTGCAATATATTCTTAGGCTTTGTTGAAACAAATTTACCAAAATGGTTCAAGCTTACTTCCCAAATATGGGAAAAGATAAGTACATATTATATTTATCATTACTTTTCATAACACTAATATTCTAAAATCATGGTTAAATAACATACCCCCAATGCAATTGGCAACAGCATTTGAACAAGTTTATTTTCTCAGAAAAAACAATTTGGAAAGAGCCTAAGAAAAAAAGGAAACATCTGTGTATTATATGATTTTGCAAAATTGTGAATGTCATTAGCAAGCATAATTTATGAGATTCTTTTTATTTATGCTAATGTATTACTCAATGTGTTTTCTAACTTCTTATTTGGAATGTAATAGAGGATTTCAATATGATTGACACGGATTTTATTCTCCCTGTCACAACTGGTTGTTTTTCTCATGCATGTGTGTGTTTTGCAGTATTCCCACAGAGTTGTTAATGAGCCATCAATTATTTGTGCAAATTGGAAGCAGAAACTAAAAATCTCTTTATTCAAGGTATTAATGCATAACTTTAAAACTGAATATGAGAGCATTTGAATTTGAACACAAGTATTTTAACCCTTGTACCGAGACACATGTGATTTTAAAGACATTACTTTGTGCTGTAATAAAGTTATATAATTTTGGGGTCAGAGATTCCTTCACAGTGTGTGATTAGGCTACATTTGATGGGGGTGTAGAGAACTGTATATTACACAAACACTACCTGAGGCAAAAGACTGAAGCATTATGCATGTTTTACTTACAATCCAATATAGAATTTCACAAAGTGATGTAAGTATTAACAAAACAATGAGGTATTTGACACGTACATGGTGATGAAGGGTTTTGTTGTCGTTTGGAGAGAGAGAGCACACATGCAAGTGGGGGAGAGGGGCAGAGGAAGAGAGAGAGAGAATCTGAACTAGGTTCCTGACTTAGCACTGAGCTCCAAGCAGGGCTCGATCCCACAACCCTGGAATCATGACCTGAGCTGAACTCAAGAGTTGGACATTCAACTGACTGAGCCACCCAGACGTCCAGGTGTTGAAGAGTTTTAAAATAATGTTCTCTCCTAGAAAATAGTGACTAATCCCAGAACATAAATATCACTGAAGAGGGGGTTCTCTTTCTTTCTAGACTTTTCCCTTTTGAAATTCACCCATTTTCCCCACATATGCTCCTATTCTATATTTTGTCAAGATATTAATAGGAATATGTTACATAGTTTCCCGATGTTAGGTCTTTTTAAATCTTGCTTCCCTCTCCATCTGCTTGCCAGAACTTGTTCACCAATCAGAAGGAAAGAAAAGGTACATAATGCTGATACTTCTTTAGTCCTTATTGTATGTAAAACTCTGATTTAGCCCTTTTTATTAATTATTACAAACTCTTGTCATTTGCTATTATCACCCTGGTTTAAAAATGAGGAAACCACAGGTCACAAAACTACCAAGGGAAAGAATCAGGATTTTAACATGGGCAGTCGGTTTCTAGGCCACAGTTTTTCATTTATACTCTACATTCTCTTCCTTTAGACAGGAATCTTTTTTTTAAGTTTATTTATTTATTTTGAGACAGCTAGCACATGAGAGGGACAGAGAGAGGGAGAGAGAGAATCCCAAGTAGGCTCTGTCTGCCTGCATCAATCAGCCAGACTTGGGGCTTGATCTCATGAACTGTGATATCATGACCTAAACAGAAATCAAGAGTCAGACTCCCAACCACCTGAATCACCCAGACGCCCCTAGACAGGAAGCTTAATGAACAATAATTGGTGGAGAAGGGATGAGTTTAAAAAGAAGGATATTTCTGTGACCTTGAGAGTACAGATGGTCAAAAGCAATGTTCAAAGTTTAAAGGTATGAGATAGAAAATGTTACAGAGATTTGAAGAGGTATTGTGATATTTTGTGACTTCTCATAATGTTCTAGACACACAAATAAAGAAACCATAGTTATTATGGAGACTTCTGAAGAAGAAGGCAGAGAAAGAAGATCCTAAGCTTACCTCCTTTCAAGGATACACTAAGATAACACCCATATCAGTTTAACTAGCCCAGAAAGACTGGCAGAGCTGACTTACCACAGGTATTCATTGAGAAGAGGCCTCATCAAAAAAGGGAGGGAGGGCAGAGGCACAGTGGGCAACCAAACTAACCTTTGAGATGAACCACAAACAGGAGGGACACCTCAAGCATGAAGGGAGAGGAAAAGACCCCAAAACAGAACCCTGGCATGGGGGACCTGCACTAGGAAGATGAGTACCCATAATATTTGGCTGTGAAAGACAGTGAGCTTTAAACTTCATGAGTTTTTACAATCAGTGGGGACTGAAAGCGGGAACTATTTTTTTAATTTTTTAAGTATTTTTAAATATATTTTGCTGTCAAGTTAGCTAACATACAGCACATACAGCATGCTCTTAACTTCAGGAGTAAATTCCCATGATTCATTGCTTACATACAACACCCAGTGTTCATCCCAACAAGTACTCTCTTCAATGCCCTCAACTCTCAGTTTGTTATCTGTATTTAAGGGTCTCTTATGTTTATTCTCCCTCTCTGTTCACAACTATTTTTTCCCCTTCCCTTCCCCCATGGTCTTATGTTTCTCAAATTCCACATGTGAGTGAAAACATATATCTTTCTTTCTATGACTGACTTATTTCACTTAGCATAATACTCTCCAATTTCATCCACATTGCTGCAAATGGCAAGATTTCAATCTTTCTCATTGCCAAGTAGTATTCTATTTTGTGTGTGTGTATACACACATACACACACACCCCACATCTTCTTTATCTATTCATCAATTGATGGACATTTGGGGTCTTTCCATAATTTGGCTACTGTTGATAGCACTGCTATAAACATTGGGGTACATGTGCCCCTATGAATCAGCACCCCTGCATCCTTTGGATAAATTCCTAGTAGTGCTACTGCTGGGTCATAGGGTAATTTTATTTTTAATTTTTTGAGGAACTTCAACAATTTTTTGAGTGGCCGCACCAGTTTGCATTCCCACCAACAGTGCAAGGAGTCCCCGTTTCTCTACATCCTGGCCAACATCTGTTGATTCCTGAGTTTTTAATTTTAGCCACTCTGGCAGGTGTGAGGTGGTATCTCAGTTTGGTTTTGATTTGTATTTCCCTGATGATGAGTGATATTGAGCATTTTTTCATGTGTCTGTCGGCCATTTAGATGTCATCTTTGGAAAAGTGTCTGTTCATGTCTTCTGCCCATTTCTTCACTGGATTGTTTGTTTTTCAGATGTTGAGTTTGGCAATTGTTTATAGATTTTGATACTAACCCTTTATCCAATATGTCATTTATAAATGTCTTATCATATTCTGCCTGTTGCATTTGAGTTTTATTGATTGTTTCCCTTGCTGTGCAGAAGCTTTTTATCTTGATGAGGTCCCAATAGTTCCTTTTTGCTTTCATTTCTCTTGCCTTCAGTACGTGTTGAGTAAAAAGTGTTGTGGCTGAGGTCAAAGAAGTTGTTGCCTGTTTTCTCCTCTAGGGTTCTGAATGGTTTCCTGTCTCACAGTTAGGTCTTTCATCCATTTTGAGTTTACTTTTGTGTATGGTGTAAGAAAGTGGTCCAGCTTCATTCTTCTGCATGTTGTTGTCCAGTTCTCTCAGCACTATTTGCTAAAGAGACTGTCTTTATGCCATTGGATATTCTCTCCTGCTTTGTCAAAGATTAGTTGGCCATACGTTTGTGGGTCCAATTCTGGGTTATCTACTCTATTCAACTGGTCCATAAGTCTAAAAACAAGAACTTTTAAAAATCAGTAAGCTTGGCTCTCGGAGAACCAGAGGGTGATAGGAAACAGTCCTTACCCTTAAAGAAGCAGCATAACAAGTAACTCTGCCCAGATTCAGTAGTTGCCATAGTTGCAACAGTAGTTGCAGTAGTATGAATAGCTCCTGGGGTGTACTAATCTCAGCACGTGCACTGGAAGGGCAGAAATCTTTGGAGACTTCTCCAAAAAAGGGCTGGCAGTCACCATTTCTCTCTGCCACAACCCATCACAGATACCTAGATACCTATAGGAAACAGCACAATCACTTGCCACCTAGCTTTGCTAACACCATATACCCCACCCCTACATTCTTTCACTGACTGGCTCATCCAATCCACCCCCACTCCGTTGGAGTTCATCCAAAGCTTCCCTAGACACTTCTCATTCTGCAAGCGGCTCCAGCAGTAGCCAGTGCTACTACAAAGTGTCTAGCACTCTGGGAAGAGGAGAAGCAGACCACACACATACCAGTTAGAATGCAGACCCAAAAGTAGTTGGGGAAAGATATCTGAATTGACTGCTAGTCCCTCTACCAACAAAAAAACCTCATACTAGGCAGCACAATGAGAAAGCCTAGCAGTTCAGGGTCCCGGCAACCCCAACAGAATGGGGGCAGATATTGGTCTGATTGTAGGCCTTGCCCATCAACAAAAGCCTTCCCAGGGTCAATGCAGGGGGAACAACCTACAGATAGGTGCAAACACATCCCCAGTGAATGTGCTGATGGAAGGCATATGGTCTGATCCAACTCAATATCATGGCAGCCCCAAACTGACTACTTAAACCTAACCCTGCCCTCAACACGCAAAGTGAGCCAAGGCAGACAACTAGAAAGAAGACAAAAATGGTCCAACCACAACAGTAGGACACACACCACACACATAGGAGACACCTGTGAAGCACCAGGTCCTGGTGAATAGGGGACACTGCACTGATGGGCACTACAGGATGAATTTTTCATAAGGACACCACTTTCAAGAGCAAGAGACATAGCTGACTTTTCTAACACATAGAAACAGACAGAGTGTTAGACAAAATGAGGAGACAGAGAAATATGCCCCAAATGAAAGAGCAGGACAAAATCACAGCAAAAGATCTAAATGAAATGCAGGTAAGCAATATGCTGATACACAACTCAAATGAATGGTCATAAACATACTTATGAACTTGAGAAAAAGTTGGGGATCTCAGGGAGACTTTCAGTAGAAAAAATATAAAACAAACTGGAGATGAAGAACTCAACAGCAGAAACTAAAAACATACTAGATGAAATAAATACTAGAGGAAGCAGAAGATTAGATCAGTGGGTTGAAAGAGTAATTAAAAGCATTCAAGCTGAAGAAGAACAAGAAAAACAACAATAAACAATGATTTTGTTAAAGGAACTCAGTGACACTATCAAAGATGTTAACATTCACATTACAGGAAACCTAGAAGAAGAAGAGGGGGAAAAATAGAAGAAATAATGGCTGAACACTTCCTTAATCTCAGGAAGAAAAATCCAGATACAGAAGACACAGCCCCCCAAAATTAACCCAAGGGGGTCTACATCAAGATATATAATAGTTAAAATGGCACAAACTAGTGATAGAGATTTTAAAAACAGAAAGAGAAAACAGTACCATACAAGGAAAACCTCATAATGCCATTAGCTGATTTTTCAGCAGAAACTTTGCAAGCTAAAAGGGAGTGGCATGATATATTCAAAGAACTTAAAAAAATGACGCCAAAACTGTTCTATACAGCAAGGCTATCTTTCAGAACAGAAGGAGAGATAGAGAGTTATCGAGACAAACAAAAGTTGAAGGAATTCATCACCACTAAACTAGCCTCACAAGACATGTTAAAGGAATTCTGTGAGTGGTAAAACAAAAACAAAAACAAAACAAAAAACCCAAAACAAAACAAAAAAAACAACAACAAAACAAGCCATTATCAGGAGTAAGAAAATTAAGAAAAAGAAAAATTCACATGGACATACAAACATAATAAAAGTAGAAGATTAATCACTTATGAACCCAGTATAGAGGCTGAAGCACATACACAGTAAATACATTTTATCTAAAAAAATCAGTCAAGGGATTCACAAAATAAAATGATGTAAAATGCGGCATAACATACAAAATCTTGGAGTAAGGGGAATAAAAATGTAGTGTTTTTAGAGTGAGTTCAAAATTAAGCAATCATCAACCTAATATACACTGCTGTATTATAAACCTAATCACAAGTCAAAAACCTTAGAATAGACATGCAAAATAAATAAAGGAATCCAAGTATATCACTAAAGAAGGCCATCAAACCACAAGTGAAGAAAGGAAGAGAGGAAAGGAACAGAGAAGAACTACAAAAACAGCTGTAAAACAAATAACAAATTGACAATAAGCACATATCTATCAACAGTTATTTTGAATATAAATGGAATAAATGCTATAATCAAGGTAAAAAATAACTGAATAGAATAAAAGGCAAGAGTCACCTACATACTACTTATAAAACACTCATTTCAGACCTAAAGTCACCTGTAGATTGAGAGTGAAGGGATGGAAAATCATTTGTTATGAAAATTGAAACAAAAAGAAAGCTGGAGTGGCAATACTTAACTTTGGACATAATAGACTTTAAAAGAAAGACTGAAACAAGAAACAAAAAAAAAAGGACAATTATAATAATAAGGGAAACATTCCAACAAGAAGATATATCAACTGAAAATATGTATGCAACCAAATGAGAGCACCAAATACATTAAGGTACTATTAACAGACAGCAAGGAGGAAACTGACAATAATACAATAATAGTAGGGGACTGTAACACACCTCATTTACATCAATGGATAGATCATCCAAACAGAAAATCAACAAGGAAACAGTGGCTTTGAGTGACACATTTGACTAGATGGATCTAACAGATATATTCAGATCATTCCATCCTGAAACAGAATATACATTCATTTCAAGTGCCATGGAACATTCTCCAGAATAGGTCACATATTAGGCTACAAAAGAAGTTTCAATAAATTCAAAAAGAACATCATACCAATGATATTTTCAATAACAATGCCATGAAACTACAAATCAACCACAATAAAAATCTAGAGAGAATACAAATACATGGAGGTCAAATAACGTGGTACTGAACAATGAATGGGTGAATGAAGAAATCAAAGAGGAAATCAAAAAACACACAGAAACAAATGAAAACACAATGGACCCAAATCTTTAGGATGAAACAAAAGCTGTTCTACAAAGGAAGTCTATAGCAATGCAGGCCTGTCTTAACAAGTAAGAAAAATCCCAAAGAAACAACCTCATCTTACACCTAAAGAAGGTAGAAAAAGAAGAATAAACAACACACAAAAACAGTAGAGGTATATAATTAAGATTAAACATAAATAAATGAAATAGACACTAAAAAATACAAAAAACAATAATAACCAAACAGATCAATAAAGCCATGAGCTGGTTCTTTGAAAAGATCAACAAAATGGTAAACTTTAGCTCCACTCATCAAACAACAGCCAAAGAGAGAGACATGGACAGACAGACAGATAGAAACAGAGAGACAGAGAGATAGAAGACTGAAATGAAACCCAGAAATGAAAGAGGAGAAATAACAACCAACAGCACAGAAATACAAAGCATTATGAGAATATTTTGAAAAATGACGTGCCAACAAATTGGACAGCCTAGAAAAATTGGATAAATTTCTGGAAACACATAACCTCCCAAAAATGAATCAGGGAGAAACAGAAAATTTGAAAAGACCAATTACTAGCAATGAAAGTGAATCAATTAAAATAACAAAACAAAAACCAACCAACCAAACAAAAAAACTTCCAACAAAAAAAAAGTCCAGGACCAGATGGCTTCACAGGTGAATTCTACCAAACATTTTAAAAACTAACACCCGTTCTTCTCAAACTATTCCTAGAAGGGGACAGAGAGGAAGAGGAAGAAGATCAAGAAGAGAAGAAGAAGAAGAAGAAGAAGAAGAAGAAGAAGAAGAAGAAGAAGAAGAGGAGGAGGAGGAGGAGGAGGAGGAGGAGGAGGAGGAGGAGGAGGAGGAGGAGGAGGAGGAGGAGGAGGAGGAGGAAGAAGAGGAGGAGGAGGAAGAAGAAGAGGAGGAAGAGAAGGAGGAAAGAAGAAAGAAGAGCTTCCAAATTCATTTTATGAAGCCAGCATAACTCTGATACCAAAACCAGGTAATTGTTTGTTGCAGCATTATTTACAATAGGCAGTTATGGAAACAACCCAACTATCCATCGATGGATGAATGAATAAAAAGATGTAGTACATATATACAAGGGAATATCACTCTGCCATAAGAAGAGTGATATATTGCCCTTTACAACAACATAGATGGATCTAGAGGATATGTTAAATGAAATGTCAGAGAAAGATAAATGCCATGATTGTACACATATGTGAAATGTAAGAAACAAAACAAATGAACAAAGACCGAAAAAGAGACAAGCCAACAAACCAAGAAACAGACTCCTAATTATAGAAAACAAACCAGTGGTTGCCATTGAGGATGCAGTGTGTGGGGGATGAGTGAAATAGGGGAAGGAGATTAAGATTAGACCTATCAACATGAGCAATGAGTAAGGTACAGAATTTTTGAATCACTCTATTGTACACCAGAAACTAATATAACACTGTGTGCTAATTATACTTCAAATACATACATGTATGCATGCAAGCATACATACAGACATATAGTAGGTGAGCAAGCAAGCAAGGAATCAAGCTTTAAAAAGAGGGAGAGGCTCTAGTTGTTTTGATGTGACTTTGGTTCTAAGGTCTTTGTTCAGATCATGAAAATGTTCCGGGTGAATCATTAGAGTTATGGCTTAATAAGCATTAACTCTCATGGACCATGCCATATCTTCATCACCAGAGACCCTAAGATTCTTCCTGAATACACTTTGCCTCTCAAGAGGGGCATTTTTTTCAAGCCAGTAAAATCCTGTCTCCCTGTAAGAAAAAAATAAAAGAATTTTTTTTTCCAGAGCACTTTTTGCCTTTTTCAGCCTTTTGTTCACAGTAAAATATTTTAGTCACTATGAGCTCCAAGTAAAACTGCTGCTTGGTACCATATATCAAGACCTGGAGGTAATTGCAGTAACTATCCAGCTTGCAGACAGAGAGAGCCTCAGAGCGCAGACCCCAAATGCAGCACAAAGGCTCACACAGTTGAAGACAGCAGTCTCCACAAAGCCAGAGGAGCAAATTAAAAATTGTTCCAGTATTAGAAGCAATGATCAGCATTCCAATAGTCACCATCTGGTCCAACTTTTATTATCCACACACCCAGCAGTGTGTTGGTAGATGTCTAATAACCACCTCTTATATATCTCTTTAAATAAATATATCTTTAGAAGATTAAAAAATTAAAAAAATTAAAAAGTATTTAATACAACACATTTTTTATAAATTGTTGAATTCCCATTTTAATGGCCACAGATACAGTAAAGTTTGATCTTTAATCTACTTCATTAATGATTTTCTATCACTTTTATAGGTCTAGAAAATCAATAAAATAATAAGGAAAGTCTTAATTTATAAAATTTGACAATTACTGTGGGATAGATACTGCGACCAAGGTCAATTTTAAAGCTCTTAACGTAATATTACTGAATGCAGAGTTGGGAAGACATATGCAGCAAGAAACAAATAATTTTTAAATGTTACAGATACAATAGAGATAAATAAATCAAGGATTAGAGGTAATAGTAAATACAGTAAAATAATTAGACATTGATAGTGACGGGTTGTATTTATTAGCCTTAATTTACTATAATTATTTAAAGTATGAGTTCACATAATTTAACTTTTAATAATGACTATTTAATCACTGACTTGAAGAATCCCTGAAAACTTAACTCTCAGGTCTTGTGAGCCATCATGAGCCCACTCCATTGCTGTCACACTAAGCAAACAGATTGATATAAAAACTCTGTCTAGTGGGGCTGCCTGTCCTCCAAGTGCAAGTAACTTGTATAAAATAATGCCAATATGTTCCTTGTTAGTTTCTTCAAAATGAAATGGTGTATCAATCAGTTTTCCAGAAATCTCTCAACTGTCTTAAGCTTTGAAACTTGTCAATCTCCATCTTGCAAAATCTTAAAAAACTTAAAACTTAAAAAAATTGTGCATGGCTTAAAAAAAAATAAAAGCTACAGTACAAAAGTTCTTGAAGAAAACATGGGAAATCCTTTTAACTGAGGGCAAGAAAATATTTCTTAGAACATAAAACACTGAACAATACAAATTGATAATTCAATAACTTAAACTTCATCACATTTTAAACATGTTTTTCAAAGACAGTGTAAAAAAATTAAAAGACATGTCACTGACTGGGCTTAAATATTTGCAAAAACTGTACTAGTAAAATGGAATATTATAGATATATTGTTATATATATTATACACACACATGCACACAGAGATAAATTTCACTTCTATAGGCATTCATCAGTCAATGGACACGGGCTGTTTCCATAATTTGGCTATTATACATAATATTGTTGTAAACATCAGGGTTCATATGTACCTCTGAATTAGTATTTTTGTATTCTTTGGGTAAATACCTATTAGGGTAATTGCTAGATTATAGGGTAGCTCTATTTTTAACTTTCTGAGGAACCTCTGTAATGTTTTGCAGAGCAGCTTCACCAATTTGCATTCCCACCAATAGTGCAAGAGGGTTTCCCCATTCCACATCCTCACTAACAGCTGTTTTTTCTTGTGTTGTTGATTTCACCCCATCTGAGAGGTGTGAGGTGATACCATCACAGTTGTGATTTGTATTTCCCTGATGATCAGTGATGTTGAGCATCTTTTCATGCGTCTGTTAGCCATCTGTATGTCTCCTTTGGGAAAATGTCTATTTATGTCTTCTGCCCATTTTTAATTGAATTATATTGGCGGGGGGGGGGCGTGAGTTTGTAAGTTCTTCATATATTTATCTGATATATCACTTGAAAATATCTTTTCCCATTCTGTAGGCTGTCTTTTAGTTTTGTTGATTGTTTCCTTTGCTGTGAAGAAGCTTTTTATTTCAAGGGAATCTCAATAGTTTATTTTTTGCTTTTGATTCTCTTGCCTCAGGATACCTTTCTAGAAAGAAGTTGATGATACTGATGTCAAAGAGGATACTGCCTGTGTTCTGCTCTATGATTTTTATGGCTCAGGTCTTACATCTATGTCTTTATTCCATTTTGAGTTTATTTTTGTATATTGTAGAAGAAAGTGGTACAGGTTCATTCTTTTGCATGTGGCTGTCCAGTTTTCCCAAAGCCATTTGTTGAAGAGACTGTCTTTTTCCCCTTAGATATTCTTTCCTGCTTTGTCAAAGATTAATTGACCATGTTGTTGTGGGTTCATTTCTGAGTTTTCTATTCTGTTCTACTGATCTGTGTGTCTACTATTGTGCCAGTACCATAGTATTTTGATCACTATAGCTTTGAAATATAACTGTAGGTCCAGAATCGTGATGTCTCAAGCTTTTCTTTCTTTTTTTTTTTTTTTCAAGGTTGCATTGGCTATTCGGGGTCTTTTGTGTATCCATACAAATTCCAGGATTGTTTGTTACAGCGCTGTGGAAAATGCTGGTGGTATTTTGATAGGGATTGTGTTACATGTGTAGATTTACACACATGTACAAAACATGTGTTCTTCCAATACATGAGCATGGAGTGCCTTTCTGTTAGTTTGTGTCATCTATAGCTTCTTTCATTAGTGTTTTATAGTTTTCAGAGTATAGTTCTTTCCCCTCTTTAGTAAAGTTTAGGTCTAGGTATTTAGTTTTGGTGAAATGGTAACATGGATTGATCCTTAATTTCTTTTTTTTTTTTTTTTTTTTTTTTGCTACTTCACTATCGGTGTACAGAAATGCAACGGATTTCTTGATAATTGATTTTTTATCCTGTGACTTTACTTTCCTGTATCAGTTCTAACAGTTTTTGGTGGAATCTTCCAGATTTTCTACATAAAGGATTCTGTCATCGGCAAAGAGTTAAAGTTTCACTTCTTCCTTGCTGTACAGAGGCAAAGCTCTCAATTTTTCCCCACCGAAGATGAGATTAGCCGTAGGTTTTCCATATATGACCTTTATTATATTGAGGTATGTTTCCTCTAAACCTTCTTTATTGAGGGTTGTCACCATGAATGGAAGTTGTACTTTGTCAAATGCTTTTTCTGCATCTATTGAAATGATCATATGGTTTTGTCCCTTTCATTTATTAGTGTGGCATATCGCATTGATATGTGAACATTGAACCACCCTTGCAACCTAGGAATACCCCCACTGGATCGTGATGAATGACTTTTTAAATCTATCATAAGATTTGTTTTGCTAGTATTTTACCAAGAATTTTTCCATATTCATCTGGGTTGTTGGCCTGCCATTCTCTTTCAGTATTTATCTAGTTTTGGTATTAGTGTAATGCTAAGATCATAGAATGAATTTTGAAGTCTTATTTCCTTTTCCATTTTTTGGAATACTTTGAAAGAAATAGGTATTAATTCTTCTTTACATGTTTGGTAGAAGTCACCCGTGCAGCCATCTGGTCCTGGACTTCTGCTTATTAGGAGTTTTGTGATTACTGATCCAATTTCATTGCTGGTTATCAGTCTGTTCACATTTTCTATTTCTTCCTGTTTCAGTTTTGGTAGTTTGTCTGTTTCTAAGAATTTATCCATTTCCTCTGGCTGTCTGATTTGTTGGCATATAGTTTTTCATAATATTCTCTTATAATTGTTTGAATTCCTGTGGTGTTGGCTGTTATTTCTCCTCTCTTGTGATTTTATTTATATGGGTATTTCTCTTTGTGATAATTCTGACCAGACATTGATAAATTTTATTTTTTTAAAGAAACAGCTCCATGTTTCATTGATCTGTTCTTTTTTTTTTAGTTTATATATTTATTTCTGCTCTAATTTTTCATTATTTCCTTCCTTCTTCTGCAGCTAGCCCTATGCATTTTCCTTTTTGCATTAAGGACTTCTTTTGTGTTGATGCTTTTAAGAATATTTCTCACTATATTTTGTAAACTTAATTACAATATGTGTTGGTGTTGGTCTGCTTTTGTTATTTTTATGGGAGTTCTCTGTGTCCCCTGGTCTCTTTCCTTCCCTAGATTAGGGAAGTTTTCATTTATTATTTCTTCACATAAAATTTCTTCCCCCTTTTCTCTTTCTCTCTCTTCTGGGACTCCTATAATGTAAATGCTATTATGTTTGTTGGAGCCAGTGAAATACTTAAATCTATTCTTGTCTTGCATAATTCTTTATTTTTTTGAGCTTTGATATTTTCTATTATTTTGTCTTCTAGATCACTAATTCATTCTTCTGCTTCTTGCAGCCTGCTCTTCATTGCATGCAACCTTTCCAATCTTGTCACATTCTTCATCTCTGATTATTTTTTAATTCTGTTATCTCTGTGGTAAGGTTCTCACTGATCTCTTCTTTTCTCAAGGTCAGTGAGTATCCTTATGATTGTTACTTTAAATTCTCCATCAGGTATGTTACTTATATCTGTTTTGCTTAGCTTTCTGGCCATGGCCTTATCTTGTTCTTTCATTTGGGATACATTTCTCTGTCTTTGCATTTTGTCTAAGTCTCTGCCTTCCTCTCTGTATCAGAAAAGCCAGTTAAGTCTTATGCTCCTGAAATTAATGGCCAAAAGAAGAGGCCATGTATTGCCCAGGGCTTGGCACTGCTCTGCTCTTGTGTGTACTCTCCTATTGTGTTTTTGGCTGTTCTATTCTTCAAGCATAGAGGTCATCTGCAGAGGTTCTCTTTGTCTACTGTAGGCAGTGTTTGGTCCTAGACCTAAATGTGGCAAGTTTTAATGAGATGTGCTCTGATCTGCTTGTGAAATGAGACCTAACACCACCTCTACCAGAACCAAAGTCCTGAAGAACTTTCTGTTTGGGAGACGTGGTGTGGTGGTGGTGGTGGGGGGGGGGGGGTGGGTTCTACTGTCTTCTGGGGAAGGAGCCTACTATGTTGGGATTAAGGCAAACTTGACTGAGAAGGGCAGTCCTGCCACAATGTAGGTTTGTGGGACTTGGTGTAAGCAAGTTAGGCAGCCAGTGTTGCTACTGCACTGCTTCCTGCAGGTGGCTCTCTGTGTTTCTTCTGAGGTGTCATTCAGCCCCTTTGTTCCCAGAGATACCTTTCTGGGAAAGTTACCTCTCAGGGACATGCTCTAAAAAGAACAAATAATCCCCGTTGTGTGTCCCAGGCATTCTTCAGATCACTATTTCTGCACTGTCTGCCCCTGGTTGTTTGCCTGCCTTCTCTCCAGGAGCGCCATCTGGACTCTACCCCGGCCAAGCCCACTGACCTTTGAAACTCCAAGTTGTAAGGCCCCACTGGTTGCAAGAGCTCAAGAAATTCAGCCCCTCTCATTTTCTAAGCCAATGGCTTTAAGGAAGCATTCTCCTTGTGCAGTCCCCTGTGTACTCCTTCTCTTCTCCATAACCACAGCTCTCTCCCTCCATAAAACCTATAATCTCTTTCTCCTCTAAACAACATCTCTTCACTTCCTACCTTCTTCATTTTGGCTTCATCTCTCCCTTTGGTTGTGATGTTTGTTCTGTCAGTTTTCAGGCTGATTTGTGGAGTGTTTAGGATAATTTGATAGTTACTGAGTTGTATTTTGGGACAAGATGAGCCTCCTACTCCAACACCATCTTCCTCTCAACTGTATACACTTTTTATATCTTATAAACCCTACACATATTTGGTGAATTTTATTTATGTAAACTACACTTTAATAAAATTTCTAGAATGAATTATAAGAAATATACAAAAAAGAGTTATCTTTTTGTCATTTCAGCTTTTTAAAAACTCTTCTATAAGTCTTCTAAATTTTTCTATCACACTTCTGTTACCTAAATTTAAAAATGACTAATAATGGTCAAATAGTATTTAAATAAAAATGATACATTGCACCCTAAAATACTTCTTTCAGGGAACACATGCTTAAGTTACAATATTCTTAGAAAACAATCAGCAAAATTTGAGTCATAAAAGCTAAGTACAGGTATGAACCCAATAAATGTCTATTAAAATTATTACACACATGCACACATTGCTTTCAAGGCATATTATCTTAGGAAGAGATGTGTGCGTTTAGGAGAATTGCATACATTTTAGCATTTGAGCAGTCTTTATCTTGGCAGATTTATTTTTTTTACTTTTTATTTTTTATTTTTTTTTCAATGTTTTTTTATTTATTTTTGGGACAGAGAGAGACAGAGCATGAACGGGGGGAGGGGCAGAGAGAGAGGGAGACACAGAATCGGAAACAGGCTCCAGGCTCCGAGCCATCAGCCCAGAGCCCGACGTGGGGCTCGAACTCACGGACCGCGAGATCGTGACCTGGCTGAAGTCGGACGCTTAACCGACTGCGCCACCCAGGCACCCCTTGGCAGATTTATTTTAAAATATTCCAAGCTTATATCACTTAATGAGTCACCAGAATGTGACTAATGTCATGCCTATACAGTCTTCGAAAAACTTTAAACATTTAGATGTTAAACATAATATATTCTTCTTGTCTTCTTTAAAAAGAAAAATGAAGAAAAAACACAGTAAGGAAACAAAATAAGCCAATCAATAGCTTCTGTTAACGTTTAGAAAATTTCACACGTATATACAACACACACTTATTTGTATAATGCATGCACATACATACACACAAATGTGTTATGTATAGTATTACCTAGTGCCTTAAAATCATTCATGTTTCAGGGAACACATCGAATATCATATGAAATTATTTTAATAACAGCATTATATTCCATTATATGGAAGTGACATTGCAACCATTGTTGTGTTGTAGCACATATTTTTCTATAATTTTTTCATAAACATGTTTTAGCATAAGTATTTGCCTACATTTTTGAAATAGCCTTTATACAAAATATGACTCCTGCCCTGCTCTTGAGTCCATTTCTTGCTCTAGAAACATAACCCCAAAAGAAAATTTAATCTTTACTAATTTCTCTCTCAAATTTTAAGAAGGAGGGTAAGGCAAGAATCAGTCTTGTCCATGACAATGGTTATTATAATTTCCATTTTCTAGCACCTCTAAATCACCAGCAGTCTCTTTTTTTTCTATTTTGTCAAATCTTGTTTAAGTGCACCATTCTCCTAGATCAAATTTATCTTAAAACACAAACAAAAAAACAAACACATTGGCTCTCCATCTATGCTGAACACTGGAATACCTGGGGAACTTTTCAAAGACCTCAATTTTTAGATTCCAACCACAAGGATTCTAACTGAATTGGTCTTGGGTGAGTCTTAAGCACTGGTAGTTTTTAAAGCCCTGGAGAAGAATCTCATTCAAACATGCAGTCTGGATTGAAAACTGCTACTGCAGATGATCCCTGGAATGGAGACCAGAGCTCTTTTCATTGCTTTCTGCAAGGTCCACAAATCTTGGGCTATGTTTAATCACATTAACATTTATAGTTTGTCAACCTCCCCCAGAATCTTAGCTGTGAGTTACACAGTAAACTTTTTTTATTTTTGATCAACAAAATTTCCTCCTTTTACTTCTGCAATCACAAGATTCAGTACCTGCAGAATTTTCATTGGCTTTTAGAAGAATTTTCCATTTTTAATTTATATTATCACTACACGAGTCCAGTTTTACCAATTTCTGAACCCCTACATCAAGTGTGATTTAACTGGGCTACTTTCCAGAAAGCACTGGATACTGTCAGTTTTAGAGGAACAAATTGACAGATCTTCTGCTTCTCTATGGACTCTCTCCTAAGATTATTATTTTTTTCTCTTTTCCCATTTTCCCTTTCACCCCAACCCTCTTTAACTTTACGGACAGAAAGAATAGCTCTTTCATCCTAAATCTTACAATATAGGTTTTAAATTATTTATTTATTTATTTATTTATTTATTTATTTATTTATTTATTCATTCATTCATTCATTCGAGTGCAAGCAAGGGAAGGACACAGAGGAAGGGAGAGAGAGAATCTCAAGCAGGCTTGCATTGGTGCAGAGCCTGATGAGGGGCTTAATCTCACAAACCGTGAAATCATGACCTGAGAGGAAACCAAGAGCTGGTTATCCAACTGAGCCTCCTAGGTTCCCACCAAATCTTACAATATTATATGCCCCTTTGGGTGAATCCTCCCTGTCTATAAACTATTGGGATGGGTGAAGACTCCTTTGGTGAGTAATCAGAGCACTGTAATACCAACACAAAACCTCCGGTCTTCTATGTTATTAAATACACATGATAAGCTTGAAACACGTCACAAGAATGGACATTTTAGCAAATACTGGGGAAGGACTTAAATGAAATACATCATAGAATAAAGGCATTGGGACAAGTAGCAATTTTATTTGAAACACCTCGCTTCTGTTTCTTGACTAGTGTGAAAGAAAGTACAACTCTTTTATTTAAAAAAAATTAATGTTTTCATTCTATTTTGTTTTGTTTTGTTTTGTTTTGTGAGACAGAGAAAGACAGGGCATGAGCAGGGGAGGGGTAGAGAGAGACAGGGAGACACAGAATCTGAGGCAGTTTCCAGGCTCTGAGCTGTCAGCACAGAGCCCAATGCAGGGCCCAAACCCATGAACCGTGAGACTGTGACCTGAGCCAAAATCAGACACTTAACCGACAGAGTCACCCAGACACCCCAAGAAAGTACAACTCTTGAGAGACAGGCTGGCAAGAGAGACTTTGCTAAAAGATTCATAAGAGAGATTTTAAGTATGGTTTTTCCCTGTGTTAAAACGTAAGTAATCCGTATCAACTCTTACAAAATTCATTGGGACTTGTCATTAGCTGGAAAGCAAAGCACCTTTAATCAGAAGAAATCATGTTGATTCTACAGGTGAAACTGGAATGTTTTCTGAAATTAGCAGTATTTGTATGTTATAATGGTAAAATTCATTGTAAAATGTTATGTGACATTTTTAGATTAGGTGGACATCTAAATGTCCCTAAATTATATTTTATGAAATTATAATCTCATATTAGTTCATTCTATACATTTTAAATTTTTAAAAAAAATTAATGTTTATTTATTATTTTTGAGAGAGAGAGAAAAATAGAGAGAGAGAAGTGAGCAAGGAAGGGGCAGAGGCAGAGGAAGACACAGAATCTGAAGCAGGCTCCAGGCTCTGAGCTATCAGCACAGAGCTGATGTGGGGCTCGAATCCGTGAACCACAAGATCACGACCTCAGCCAAAGCTGGACACTCAACCGGGTCACCCAAGAGCCCCATTTAAAAAATATTTTTAAGTTTATTTGTTTATTTTGAGAGAGAGTGTGCACACATGTAGGTGCGGGAGGGGCAGTAAGAGAGAGGGAGAGAGAGAATCCCAAGCAGGCTTAATGCTATCAACACAGAACCAGAGTGGGGCTTGATCTCACAAACTGCAAGATCATGACCTGAGCCTAAATCAAGAGCCAGATGCTTAACTGACTGAGCCACCCAGGCACCCCTATCCTATACATTTTTAATAATTTCTCCAACCCTTTTAAAACAGTGAAATGCTTAGCCTAGCTGCTGTTTAGGTTAATTTTATCAGAATACACCTTCTTTTATTAAAACATTGGGAGAACTTGGCCATAATATCTAAGAAAATCAACAGTATGTAAATTATTAAATTTACGGATACTTTTCATTTAATTATTCTCAAAAGCTGAATGCAAAATCCTAATATACTGATACACATACATTTCCGGAAAAAAGGAACACCATATATTTTATTACACTTGTCATTTCATATGAAACTCATGATAGTATATATTGTATTGTATTAATACAAATTAAGAAATAACAGAAAAAGATGGCAGAGTAGGAAGATCCTAAGTTCACCTCATCCCACAGATACAACTCAATAACATCCACATCAGTGTAAATAACTCAGAAAATGGCCCAAAGTCTGGCAGAACAGACTAGACTCTCCACAGCTAACTGTAGAGGAGAGGCCACATCAAAGAGGTAAGAAGGGCAGGAATGTGGTCAGGAGCCAAACAACCCATAGTACCGTCTGTGGAAGGGAAGGACACCATGGGTGTGAAGAGGGGAGAGGACCAGACTCCACTTCAGGCATCCCAGGCACAGAAAACCCACATGGGGAAGACAAATCCCTTTAACATTTGGCTTTGAAAACCAGAGGGGTCTAACACTCACCGGGGCTTACCACCTCAAACTTAGCACAAGGAAGTGTGCTAATTGTGGAAATGTTGAATTACGATATTGTATACCTGAAACTAATATTACACTGTATGTTAACTAACTGGAATTTAAATAAAACCTTAACAATATTAGTTTTGGCTCTGGGAGAGCCATGAAGGCAGAGTCCCCCTCCTTAGAGAGACAGTAAAACAAATAACCCCATGTAGATACAGCACAAAAGCATCAGTTTGAAAAACACCTAGGCTATAGAAGATTTATTTACTAATCTCAGAGTGTGTACTGAGTGTATGGATCTTTACGAGACTTTTCAAGGAACAAAGGAGCCCATGGGTGCTATTTCCCTCCTCCACCTTCCAGCCTGGCACAGGGTCATGTGCAGGAACCAACACAGCACTCACACTTTCCACTTAGCTTGCTAACAGCATGTTCCACCCCCACATTCTCCTGTGGACACAGCCCTTCCAGCAAGGCCTCAGCTTCAGGTCTCTTCCCACAGAAGATCTGTGCAAACTCTGCCAACACCAAGTCCCCCACCTCCATGCTCTTCAGCAGATCTACCCCCCTTCAATATAGCAAGCTTTGGTCCCGGGCCACTGCAAGTGCCTGCCCACAGTAGCTCTGCATAAACCATGCTGCCATCATATGTCCCACAACCATCTTTTCTTGCACACCTGCTCTTTCCAGTTTGCCTGTAGCTAGAGCCCATCCAAACTGGTGCCAAAAGCCTGGCAGTGTTCAGGCGGCCGAAACATAAACCAGCATTTCAAAATTACTTTTGTCCCAGGGAGAAGGGAAAATAACGACACACACTAGTCCAACTGCAGTCCTAGCAGTAAGCTGGGGGCAGACATCTGCTCTGACTGCAGGCCTCATCCACTGAAAAAGCTTCTCAAGGTACAACACAAGGCAACCCAGCAGTTTGGTGCGACCACATCTCTGGCAATCACCTTGTCTGACTCAACTCAAGCCAAGGTGGCCCCAGCCAGCACACTAAAACACAAACCCTGTCCACAACAGGAAAAGAGCCATTGCAGACGACTGGATTGAAGGCAAAAGCAGCTCAGCCACAACATTAGAGCACACGCAACACCCATAGAAGTCATCCCAGAAGATCCAGGTTCTGGCGAACAGGGGACTTGGCACTGCAGGGCACTACAGGACCTTTTCTTCATAAGGCCACTACTTATGAGAGCAGGAGATGGGCTGACTTTCCTAACACATAGAAACATACAGAAAGAGTTAGACAAAATGAGGAGACACAGAAATATATACCATATGAAAGAAGAGGACAAAATCACAGTAAGTGAGGTAAGTGAGACTTTAACATAATGGTCATAAATCACTGGATTTAAGAGTGAATGACCTCAGTGAAACCCTCAACAAAGATATATAAAACATAAAAACCATTGAGTGATAAAGAACTCAATAACTGAAATTAAAAATACACTAGATGGAATAAATAGTAGACTAGAGGAAGCAGAAGAATAGATCAGAGACCGTGGAGAGCAATCAAACCTAAATAGGAGAAATAAATGAATACAAAATAAAAATTAAAAATGATAGATTTCAGTGGCACGATCAAGTATAACAATATCCACATTACAGAGATCCCAGAAGGAGAAGATAGAGAAAAATGGGTAGGAAATTTGAAGAAATAATAGCTGAAAAATTCTCAATTCTGGGGAAGAAAAGAGAGGCAGAGAGTCCCCCAACAAAATCAACCCAAGAAGGTCCACACCAAGACTCATAGTAATTAAGATGGCAAAAAAAAAGTAGTGATAAAAAGAGATTTTAAAAGCAGCAAAAGGAAACAGATATGATGTAGAAAAATCAGTCTATCAGCTGATTTTTCAACAAAAACTCTTCAGGCCAGAAAGGAGTGGCAGGATACATTCAAGATACTGAGGTAGGGGCAGGGGAAGTACCTGCAACCAAGAATACCTTATCCAGCAAGGCTATCATTCAGAATAGAGGGATAAATAAAGAGTACCTCAAACCAACAAAAGTTAAAGGAATTCATGATCATTACACTAGCTCTACAAGAAAAATTAAAGGGGATTTTTTTAAGTGGAAAGTAAACAGCATAAGTAGGCGTAAGAAAATCAGGAAGCACAAAAGGAGTAAAATGAAGTAAATCTATAAAAGTAAGTCAAGGGATTCACAAAATAAAAGGATGTAAACTATGACATTAAACCTAAAATGTGAGGAAGGGGAAGGAGTAAAGTTTGGTGATTTTAGAATGGGTTCAACCTTAAGTAACCATCAACCAAATATAGTTTGTCAGATGTTTTATATAAACCTAATGATCACTACAAATCACAGCGATAGATATGCAAAAATAAAAATAAATAAAAATAAATAAAGGGAAAGGAACCCATGTACATAAGTAAAGAAAGCCAGTAAACCTTGAGAGAAGAGAGTAAGAGAAGAAAGGAACAGACAAAAACTATAAAAGCAACTATAAAACAAGTAACAAAATGGCAATAAGTACTTACCCATCAATAATTTCTTTACCGCCTAGAAGAAACTCATTTCAGTCCTAAAGACACATACAGATTGAAAGTAAAGGAATAGAAAAACATTAATCACACAAATGGAAGTGAAAAGAAAGCTGGGGTACTGATACTTATATCAGACAAAACAGATATTAAAACACAGGCTGTAACAAGAAACAAAAAAGGACAGTATAGAATCATAAAGAAAAGGTAATACATATTCTTCTCAAACGTTCCATAAAAGAGAACAGGAAGGAAAGCTTTCAAATTCATTTTATGAGGCCAGTGCCACTCTGATACCAAAGCCAGATAAAGACACTACAAAAACAAAACAAAACAAAACAACACACACACACACACACACACACACACACACACACACACACACATTACAGGTCAATATCTCTTATGAACATAGATGCAAAGATCCTCAAAAAAATATTAGCAAACCAAATTCAACAATACTTAAAAAAATCATTCACCACAATCAAGCAGGATTTATTCCTGAGATGAAAGGGTGATCCAACATTTGCAAATCAATCAATATAATACATTACATCAACAAGAGAAAGAATAAAAACTGTAAGATCATTTCAACAAATTCAGAAAAAGCATTTGACAAAGTACAATTTCCATTCATGATAAAAACCCTCAACACAATAGGCTTAAAGGAACATATCTCAACATAATAAAGGCGTTATATGAATAGTCCACAGCTAATGCCATACTTAATGAGGAAAAACTAAGAGCTTCCCTCCTAAGATCAAGAACAAGACAAGCATGTTCACTCTCATGACTTTTATTCAAGATAGTATTGTGAGTCTTAGCCACAGCAATCCAACAAGAAGAAATAAAAGGCATCTAAATCAGTAAGGAAGAAATAAAAACTTTATTTGCTGATGACATGGAACTATATATAGAAATAAAAAAACCTTACTGTCTCCACCAATAAATTACTAGAACTGAAAAATGAATTCACTAAGGCCTCAGCACACAAACCATATACAAAAATCTATTGCATTTTTATGCACTAATAATGAAGTGGCAGAAAGAGAAATTCAGAAAACATTCCCATTTACAGCTTCACCAAAAATAATAATATTCTTATGACCAAATTTATCCATTAAGGTATAATACCTGTACTCTGAAAATTATAAAACATTGATGAAAGAAATTGAAGACAACACAAACACATGGCAAGATATTCCATGCTCATGGGTTTGGAGAACAAATATTGTTAAAATGTCTACACTACCCAATGCAGTCTACAGATTTAATGTAATCCTTATCAAAATACCAACAGAATTTTTAAAGAATAATCTTAAAATTTTTATGGAACCACAAAAGACCCCAAATAGCCAAAGCAATTTTGAAAATGTTGAAATAAAATTGAAGGTATCACATTTCAAGATTTCAAGATATGCTACAAAGTTGTAGTCATCAACCCAGTATGGTACTGGCACAAAAATGGATTCATAGATCAATAGAACAAAATAGAGAGCCCAGAAATAAACCCAAAATTATGTGGTAAACTAATCTTTGATAAAGCAGGCAAAAATATGCTATGAGAAAGAGATGACAGTCTCTTCAACAAATGGTATTGGGAATATTGGACAGCAACATACAAAAGAATAAAACTGGACAAATTTCTTACACAATAAACAATAATAAACTCAAAAATCCTAGAAGTGAGCAGAGGCAGTAATTTCTCTGATGTTAGCCATAACAACACTTTTCTAGATATGTGGTCTAAGGCAAGAGAAGATGCAAAAATAAACTATTGAGATTACATTAAATTAAAAACTTTTTGCACAGCAAATAAAACTATCAACAGAACTAAAAACAACCTACTGAATTGGAGAAATGCAAATGACAATACCCTATAAAGTGTTAGTATCCAAAATATATAAATAACTTGTATACGTTAACACCAAAAAAATAAATAATCCAGTTTAAAAATGGGTGAAAGACATGAACAGACATTTCTTCGAAGAAGACATACAGATGGTCAACAGACACATGTAAAGATGCTCAACATCACTAATAATAAGGAAATGCAAATCAAAAAACCATCATGAGATATCTCTTCAGAATAGCTAAAATCAAAAAGACAAGAAACATGTGTTGGTGAGGACATGGAGAAGTAACTCCCATGGACTGTTGGTTGGAATGTTGACTGGTAAAGCCACTGTGGAAGAGAGTATGGAAGTTCCTCAGAAAGTAAAGATAGAATACCATATGATCCAATAATTCTAATAGTGGGTATTTACCTTAAAAAAGTGAAAACACTATATTAAAAAGATATTCTGCCTTTATGTTAATAACAGCATTATTTATAATAGCCAAATTATGGAAGCCCAAGTGTCCATCAATAGATGAATGGATAAAGAAGATGCCATGTGTGTGTATACACACACACACACACACACACACACACACACACACACAAAATGGAGTATTACTCAGCCATAAAAAAAAATGAAATATTCTTATTTGCAACAACACATATGGAGCCAGAGAGAGACTGTAATGCTAAAGAAACTAAGTCAGCCAGAGAAAGACAAATACCATTTGAGGTCATTCATGTGTGGAATTAAAAAAAAATGAACAAACAAACAAAAAGAGATAAATGAAATAACAGACTCTTAACTACAGAGAACAAACTGATGGTTACCAGAGGGGAGGTGGGTAGGGAGGTGAGTGAAATATGTGAAAGGAATTAAGAGTACTCTTATCAAGATGAACACTGAAAAGTGCACAGAATTATTGAATCACTAGTTGAATCACTAGGGTACCCTGGCACTAATATAACACTGTATCCTAACTATACTGGAATTAAAATTAAAATAATAAATAAATGTCATTGGCAAATACATAAATAAAAGTATATAAAAAAGAAATAATAGAGATGCATTATTTTTATAACAATATTTATAATATTAAGTTTATATAATTATAGTATTTATTTGAATTTAG
This sequence comes from Acinonyx jubatus, assembly GCF_027475565.1. Classification (NCBI taxonomy): domain Eukaryota; kingdom Metazoa; phylum Chordata; class Mammalia; order Carnivora; family Felidae; genus Acinonyx; species Acinonyx jubatus. The sequence goes on from NC_069384.1 coordinate 116,811,530, forward strand.
TGCTATTTCTTATATGTTGCTTTAAATGTCCATTGCTCAGTGGTTTATTAATAGTATTTCTCAAAATACATATTTATTTGAATGAAAAACTAAAGCCAGAATTTATGACAGAAAAAACTTTGACTTAACCAATTGTTTTAAAATAGCTTTAAATAAAATCTGATTTTATTGGGCTCGTAAAAACATGATAAAAAATTTGTTAAAAATAGTTTATTGATAGAGAGTGACATGAGTAAGATAGTGGAAAGGAGTTTCCAGCACTCACTGAAACACTGATTTTGGCAATTCCACAGAGATGAGAGGACCTTTGTGGGAATGGTAAATCAAAAAGCAAAATCTGGGGTGCCTGGGTGGCTCAGTCGGTTAAGCGTCCGACTTCGGCTCAGGTCATGATCTCGCAATTCGTGAGTTCAAGCCCCGCGTTGGGCTCTGTGCTGATGGCTCAGAACCTGGAGCCTGTTTCCAATTCTGTGTTTCCCTCTCTCTCTGACCCTCCCCCATTCATGCTCTGTCTCTGTCTGTCTCAAAAATAAATAAACGTTAAAAAAATAAATTAAAAAGCAAAATCAACATACAAAAATCAGTTGGAGGGCACCTGGGTGGCATCTGGGTTAAGCATCTGACTCTTGGTTTTGCTCAGGTCATGTTGTCACAGTTTGTGAGATTGAGCCTCAAGTTGGGCTCTGCATTGTCAGCACAGAGCCTGCTAGGATTCTTTTTCCCCCTCTCTCTTTGCCCATCCCCTGCTCTCTTTCTCTCTCTTTCTCTCTCTCTCTCTCAAAATAAGGAAATGAACTCCAAATACACACACACACACACACACAAGCACACGCACAAAAACAAAAAAACAAAAATCAGTTGCCCTTTATTCTCTAATGAGTTCTCAAAAAAAAAAAAAAAGAAAGAAAGAAAGAAAGAAATTAGAATACAATCCCATTTACAATCACAGCAAATAAAATACTTAGGAATAAATTAAATCAAGGTGAAAGATCTGTAAACTGAAAAGTATAAAATATTGATGAAGGAAATTGAGGACAACAAAATAAATGGAAATTCATCCTTTGTTCATGGATTGGAAAATTCATATTAAAATGCCCATACCACTCAAATCAACTTTGTAGTTTCAATATAATCCTTACCAAAATTCTGATGGCATTTTTTACCAAAGAAAAATAGTCCTAAAATTCACAGGGAACCACAAAGGACCCCAAATAGTCAAAGTATTCTTGAGAAAGAACAAATCTGGAAGTTATGTAATAATTTTTAATTTCAAAATATATCACAAAACCGTAGTAGTTAAACCATTATGGACTGGCATAAACACATATAAACCAATGAAACACAGTAGAAAACTCAAAAATATATCCACTCATGCATGGTCAACTCATCTTTCACAAGGATGCCAAGAAAACACTGTAGGGAAAGAATAGTCTCTTTAATAAATGGTAATGGAAATAGTGGATATTCACAGAGAATGGGACCTTACTAGGTATACAATATACAGAAATAAAATCAAAATGTTTCAGAGACATAAACATTATATCTAAAACTGTAAAACTGCTAGAAAAATGCATAGGGAAGAAGTCTCTTGACATTGGTCTCAGCATTTATTTTCTGGCTATGACCCCAAAACACACAAAACAAAAGCAAAAGTAGACAAATGAGATTTCATCAAACTAAAAAATTCCTGCACAGCAAAGGAAACAATCAACAGAATTATGAGACAACTATGGAATGGGAGAATATGTTTGCAAACCATATACTAAATCAGGGGCTAATATCCTAAATAATAAGGGACTCCTACAAGTCAACAGCCGAAAAACAAAGAAGACATACAAATACTAACAGGTATATGAAGATGCTCAATATCACTACTCATCAGAGAAATAAAAATCAAAACTATAATGAGATATCCCTTCACACCACTTAGAATGACTATTATTTCAATAAAAAAAAAGATAACAAACGTTGGAGAGAATATGGAGAAAAGGGAACACTTGTGCATTGCTGGTGAGAATGTAAATTATTACAGCCACTGTGGAAAACTGGATAGAGTTTCCTCAAAAAATTAAAAATAGAACTACCATATGATCTAGCAATCTCATTTTTGGGTGTATGTACAAAGGAAATGAAATCAGTATATTAAAGAGGTATCTGCACTCCCATGTTCATTGCAGCATTATTCACAAAAACCAAGATATAGATATCTCATTAAGTGCCCATCTGTGGATGAATGGATTAATAAAGTGTGGCATATACACACAGTGGAGTATCATTCAGCCTTACAGAAGAAGGCAATTCTTCCATTTATAACAACATGGACGAACCTGAGGACATTATGTTAAATGAAAGAAATCAGACACAGAAGAACAAATACTGCATGATCTTACTTCTATGTGGATTCTAAAAAAGTCAAAATCATAAAAACACAGAGCTGCATGGTAGTTGCCAGGGGATGATGGGTGAGGGAAATGGGAAGATTTGGTGAAAGGGCACAAAGTTTCAGTTGTGCAAGATAAATAATCTCTGAAGATCTAATATACAGCACCGTGACTTACAATAATACACTACTGTGTACTGGAAATTTGCTGAGAGAAAACTTGTGTTCTAACCACACACACACAGGCCAAATGGTAACAATGTGAGATAATGAATATGTTAATTAGCTTCATTGTGGTAATATTTTCACAATGTAACCGTCCATGGAAATATTACTTGGTGCATACTAAATATATACATTTTAGTTGTCAATTCACCTAAGTAAACCTGAGGAAAATAGTTTCTTGGTGAATGGATTTAAATTAATATTTCCTTTTAAACTCTTTCTGAGTACAATGGTAAACATTGTACCTCAAATTGAAGGAAAAAAAAGAAATTATTTATATTCATTTGATAAGTCTCCAAAATTGTCAAAGCGAATGAGTAACACATCATTACGAGACAGGTGTTATTTTTTTCCATTCTTTCATTTTGCTTTTGCCCTTGAAAATAACTTTTATAGATCACTAGATACTTTTGGAAAATAACTTCAATAAAATTGAGAAATGCCATATGATGTTGCTATCACTAAACTCTTTCATTTCCATCTTCATATTTACTTAGAATTTACAACTATAAGAACAAAATGCAGGACTAGAAATAATGCTTAATTCTGTCTCATTCTAGGAATACATTTTATTTATGTGTATGCAGATGAATTATTTTTAAAAACCTTAACTCTATTCAGCTCATTAAGAGATTTCCAATAACATTTAATTTCTTTTTAATTTTAATATTTTCCTATGATTATTTCTAAAATTATGTAATATATGGTATACATGCTGATATTATTATACACTAATAACATCTATAATAAACAAGAGAGGGTATATTGTTTTTTTTATTATTCTTCAAGGGGACATACAAAAAAAAAAAGGTAAAGCCTACTCGGGCAAACCATATTTTAAAATGCATTAGCAGATGGTAGGCATATCATCATTCTGACTGGAAATTAGAAGACAAAGTCGTTTTTCCTGGCTTATTGTGGGCAGTTATAAGCTCGGCATAAGAATCCCAGTTATATATAAACTGAGCCCACATACAAAACCTCAAAGTAAGACATGCCTAATAGCAACATATCTCTGGCTTCCATGATGGCAATCTTTGAAACGTCTCTGGAGAATATTCTAATTATGATTCTAGTGCCTCTTGTCCCTTTCATAGCCCCATGCTGTAGCAGTGGCTGTCCTCTTGAGAGTTTTAGGCACTCAGCAGTGTACCAGTGGTCCCAAATCCTGGTTGGCCCAGCTTCTCAGGGGCATCAAGGCTTCACAGCCTTTTGGCTGCTCTGGTAAGCAAGATCAGAGCCCTAACTGAGCCTGTAGCCACCAACCTTCTCCCTTTTCGAGAAAAAGCATCCGTTTTTTGAGAGGTTGACTTTTCACCGAGGCTCTCACTAGGAGGCGTTGTAGACTTCTTCAATCTGGTGCATTGCCACACAGCTGCTTCTCTGGGGTTGGAGATGGCACACCCGAGTCTCTACCCTTCAGTCTCTCCAGTCTGTCATTTCACTCACTGTGGCCTTATTTGGTTTGTTCTGGATTTCCAGAGATGTTCCAGGAGCCAGTTTAGCTGGTGATGTGTCAACTTGTACTCTTTCACCCTGAACTAACTACTGTGGTTGTCCTGCTGAAACTCACTTTTAGTTATAGGCTGATGACTGTCATTTGTTTCCTAAGCTAGCTCTCCAGAAAAAGGACCACAGGACTGGAAGACAGGGACACGCTTAAGACTCTTGAGGTGATGGCCTGATACAATTTATTCTAAAGAACTAGAGCCATAAAGAAAGCCACAAGCAGCCCTAGCCCCATGGTCTTTGTGGAGCTCACGGTTGGCCAGATGCCAACACCATCCTCGTCACACTGCACTTCATGCTTCTAAAAAATAATGTCTTCACTTCTGTGGCCCTGGGGGAAGCAGCAGCTTTGTTCTTTGGCAAACACTTCTGGTACTGAACTATTTACAGAATTGCTGAATTAACCTCCTGTTCTCCCTCATGCTTCAGGTGTCGAAATCTCAGAAATCGGCTAGTGCAGGATGAAAGGAAGGAAGAAGGATTATCTCAGTTCAGAACAAACAGGAACGTAGCCAATTTCCTCAAGTGAAATGGCATGATCCTTAGTGGAGCTTTGTCAGCCAGTGACCCCACTGAGCAGCAATGCCCCCCAAGGGAAGAAAACATGCCAACCACACAGCCTCTCTGACTTCCCACTGCAGATCAGGGCTGCTGATTTTGCTCTATGTAAGTTCAGGAATGTAGAGTTGTCAAAGATGCAGCCTATTGTCTGTGACTACAATAGTACTTCTTTGTCTCCAGTTGTAATGAAATTTGGTGTTATTAAACAATGCATATCTGCCTGCTTAAAAAAAGTAAACACAAACAGAAACATAAAGTCCCCATTCAAAGCTCTCACCAAACTGACTGTGATCTCATTTGTCAAATATCATGTGATCAAACAGCTTGACATATGCTTTCCATTATTGTTTGCAAATCTGAGGGAAAGAAGATGGTAATTTGTGACTTTTAGTAGGTGGCTGGTTGCTAATGAAATGTATCAGGCCCTCACAGTCATTGGCATTTATGAATATTGTTTGCCTTTTTATTATTGCTCTTTCAGGGATTTTTCTGTTATTTTTTTAGAAATTAAAAAAATTTTTGACATTTATTTATTTTTGAGAGAGAGAGAGAGAGAGAGAGACAGAGACAGAGAGAGCGATCAAGCAGGGGTGGGGCAGAAAGAGGGAGTCACAGCATCTGAAGCAGGCTCCAGGCTCTTGAGCTGTCAGCATGGAGCCTGACGAGGTTCAAACAACAAAACACAAGATCGTGACCTGAAACGAGGTCAGATGCCTTAACCGACAGAGCCACCCAGGCGTCCCTCAGGGATTTTTCTGATATATCTGACTTAAAATTATTCCTCTGGCTAGTTGCTTCCTTAGCTTACTACTATTTGGATCTAGCTTTTGAATTTATTTAGTTCTAATTTTTTAAGTTTCTTTGAAATTACTAATTTAGAATCATTTCTGCATTTTTAGCCTTATTTTATTTCTTAAACCATTTATTGTTCAAAGTTTAAAGGTTATTTTTTTAACTACATGATTTAATGATGCAGACAATGAGGTCCAAACTTTTCTCTAGACACTGTTTCATGATGCATTCAATATGTATTAATGTATATCATAAGAATTTGTGAACTACTTTGTAATTTGATTTTGATGTTTCCTTTTCCTAGGTTAGTGTGATTTCCTATTTATTCAATATCAAGACAATACATTTTTTCCTATTTTGTAATAAATTTCTAGCGTTATTTAACGAATACAGAAAACATTATGGTAGAAAAAAAGGACAATTTAAAATTACAATTTTACTGGGGTGCCTAGGTAGCTCAGCAAGTTAAGCATCCGACTTCATCTCCCGTCATGATCTTGTTGTTTGTGAGTTTGAGCCTTGTATTGGGCTCTGTGCTGGTAGCGTAGAGCCTGGAGCCTGCTTTGGGTTCTGTGTCTCCCTCTCTCTGCTTGTCTCAAAAATAAATAAATGTCAAAAAATTTTTTAAAATGCTTAATATTAGAATTTTACTACATACATATGACAGAAATTAAAATTTGACTTAAAATTTGCTCAATTCCATGCAGTTAAAATGGGGAAAGGAAAAACTAGACTCCTTGACTATTTTATTAAAATATCATTCTCCCAAATTATAAAGACTAGAGAAAGTTATTACTATGGAAGGAATATAGAATTTTCCAAAAGCACTACTCCCCCTAGAAAAAATGAACCCAGATGACTCTCTAAAGGAATTCTACCAAAACTAAATTTTTAAAATACAGAAAAGGAAAATTCTGCTTAAAAGTATCCAGAATATATTTAAAAGAAGAGAATTTTTTTACTTATTTTTATTTAAAAATATCCAAAGTTTGCAAAACAGGAAATATATATAGATCAACTCAAGCAATATTAATTTTTAAATATTCACAAAACACTAAGAAAATATTGGATACATTCTCACTAAATTAGGATGTATATGCTTAATATTTTTTCAAAATGTGCTGACCAGTATACATCAGAAAAATAAAGATTTCAGAAATATAAAAATTGTAAAGACGTGTTAATAAAATTGATTTTGGAGATCATATGCCTGAGTTGTTAGAAAACTCAAGATAACTGACTGGAGAATGGTGATAATGGTGGTAGTCAAACAGGGTTCAAACGATAAAGAAGATTCACAGGACTCAAAATGTCAATACTTACGATTCCATGGTTTAGTGAAATAAAAAGATACAATATAGAGCAAGGGCAATAAAGAAAAGATATTCACAGCAGCCAAAGGTGCTCACAACAAAGGTTCAGCAAAGCCAAATACAGGCTCCAATGATTTTCTCTCTTAATGGCCATGGGAAACACTTTCTTTCTCAGATCTACTGGCTTGTGCACAAAACATCTCAAAAATAATTGAACAAAGCAGACATAGAGACACTACAAATCGACTAATCTTCAAGTCTCACTGGTACACAAAAATTAATGACGTTTAATCAATGAATTATAAGGAAATAGTTGGCATGGTATGATAAATTGCACATTTGGGTGAACATAGATGAGATGTAAACTATTACACATATTTAAGTTAAAAATCAAAACCAAGGTTACTTAAAAGTGTGAAAGAAGTTTTCAAGAATATTGATGTCTACAACTCATAAAATTTACTCATATAAAAAATACCAGGATTATGGCTGGACCACCATGCCCAACAGTCTACCATGTGCAGAGAAGACACTGAACCAGTTTATAAGAAAGCATAGTGGAGGCTCCTGGGTGGCTCAGTTGGTTACGTGTCCAACTTCGGCTCATATCATGATCTCACGGTTTGTGGGTTTGAGCCCCGTGTCAGTCTCAGTGCTGACAGCTCAGAGCCTGGAGCCTGCTTCAGATTCTGTGTCTCCCTCTTTATCTGCTCCTCTCATGCTTGTGCTCTCTCTCTCTCTCAAAAATAAATAAACATTAAAGTTAAAAAAAAAAGCATACTGATTCCCTTCATAATAAACTAAACATTTTATTATGTTTCATAATAAACATTCTTTTTTATTTTATTATGAAGGACTCTGCATCATTCTTTATTTTTAATCACTCAAATCTCCTTTAACTCTATTATATGTATTTTAAAGAAAAAAGTAATATACTCAAAATTATATGTTTCTAAATTTGGTTTCCAGGCCATAAAAGAACTTTACAATCCTTTTATGTTTATCATAAGTAATAAAATGAAACAAAGGTAATTAACATTCACTATTATTATTTATAATAGAAATAATGACTTTTTTTACTTGCTATGTTGATTAAAATATTCTACTGGTTTGTGAAAGGGGAACATATTTTCTTAAATATAAATATTTTTCTTTGAGATTTGGCAAAATAGAAGAAAAAGTTATGCAGGGGAAACAAGAAAAAGCTCAAAAATCAAGCTAGATTTATAAAGAATTATATATGTGAATAATTAGAGGATTGAGGAATATTATCACTTGCAATAATTACATATAAAACATTTCAATTTTTGTGGTTATTTCAAGTCATGTCAAATTTATCTCTACATTTACTTCACATTCTAAGCAAAAACTCACTAACCAGAACAATTTGTTTTTATTGATATTCCTTTTCTTTCCAATTTCTTTTTTTATATCTGTCATAGCTTCTTTGGATGAGACTGTTCTAAAACACTTATTAACTCTATGAATTGCTTTTTCACTTAGTTTTATTAATGCCTATCCCAGACCTTGTTTTATTTAACAACAGTATTGTTTAACTCCATTATTAACTTCTTATCTTATTAGGAGTGTTGGTAATAATTTCTTAATTGCACGTGAGTCAGATTCAATAGATAAATGTCCTACTTTCCTGCCCAGGAGTGAAAAAAAAAAAAAGACTTCCTCAAGTTTAATATTTATATACAAGTGTATATAAAATCAATAAATATAGCCATACAAGTTTTTGTTGTTCATTTGATATACTCATTCTTTTGCTGATAACTTGTCTATATTAAGTAAAATGTTAATACATTAAGTAAAGAATGTGAATATATAATGCTCCAATGAAAGGAGTGTTTGCATTCTGGAGAAACTAAGTAGGAATATGCTGTGGCTTTCACTTTCATAAAAGAGATAATCTGTTTCTCTATTTTCATTATCCTTCTGAGAAATGAAACAGCTGCCTTCATCATACTCACTGCATTTCTACCTTCCCAACCTTAGGGAGGAAAAAAAATTCTTTTTGAATTTTTAGATCCATCTGTTTGCTTTCTAGTTAGCATAAATAGGGAGAAATGCTTATGGTTTTTAGCATTCTATTTATCCCAAGCTGGCAGTTTTTGTCTATTGCTTGCTTGTTTGTGTTTGACTATTTCCATGTTACTCAGTTGGGTGAGTTTCATCTTGACAGTTGTTGAAATCACCTTTCTTAGGTCTTTATCAGAAATTAAGGGCTTAATTTCGGAAGCACTTGGTCAGTGAGTCAGCAATATTCATTAATTTAATATTTATCATATGGTAGATATTCTACTGGGCTTTAGTTATAAAAGTAAACAAAAAAATAATCTGTGCTTTTGTGAAACTTTGAAGGAATCAAATTATAGATTGGGATTGAAACTGGACAACTGTTCCTTCTTTAGGCAGGCAGAGTAGATAGTAAACACCTCTCTAAAGAAGCATTATTTAAGCTAAAATTAAAAAAAATAAAAAGGATTTACCATTCAAAGGTGAAGAGAACAAGGAAAAGGGAGAGCATCCAACCAGAGATAAGAGCATGCTCAAAGGTCTTGAGGTAAATTAAAAGAAAATGGAAAATTCGAGAAACTCAAAGAAGACTATAATATCCAGAGATTGGTATTTCTGTGAGAATAGAGTGCCATGTGAGATCAGAAAAGAGACAAAGGCTCATGTCACACAGGGCTTTTAGACTATGGTTGGGCATTTCATTTTAAGATGGGGAATGAGGACGTCCAATTAAAGTAGTCTTAAGTCTTTAAAGATATTAACTCTTTAAGAATGCCATTTTTGCTTTAAATGGAGGGGGACATACAAGTTTGGAGGGGACAACAGGTAGGAGCATCATTGGGGCCACCCATAAAAGCAGGCTGGATTCCCATGCCAAATTGGTTTGGATGTTGACAGTGATGACACCATGGGTACTAATGTTGACTTTAAATACTCTTGCCTAAAAATAGTTTGAATTAAAACCAGAACCAGTAAATATGCTACCATAAACAGCAAAGGGGACTTTTCAGAGATAATTAAGAACGTTCAATCTAATCACAGGAAAAACCTTAAAAGTAACCAGCAGCTGGAGGAAGGGGGCCACGAGCCAGGGAATGTGCAAGGCCTTCAGAGGACAGGTGGAGAGGGCAAGGTGGGCGATTTTCCCCCTAGTGTCTCCTAGAAGGAACACAGGCTTGCGACACTGTGATTTTATCCCAGTGACTCCCATGTCAGGCGACTCAACTACACAACTATGAGACAATAAATTTGCATTATTTCAAGCCACTACCTTTGTGGTCAATTGTTGGCATATCAATAGAAAACTAATATGGTAGGCAGGAAAAAAAAGATTTAAATTAAATATACATTACTATTATCTCTTTGCCCTTTACTTTTCAAAGGAATAGTGCAGTGCGTATTTAACACATGCATCATTAATACACATGGAGTGTTTATAAATAAATGTAAGTGTACTGTAACTTTTGTGAATTGTGTTTAGTGGTTTCTTCTTGAAAATCTCCCAAAATATTGTAATAGGAGAAACGGAACTGTAAAAAAGTTCACGGTTTCATAAGTCAGATCTGACTCAAGATGTTAATAAAGTGCACACAAGTGTTATCAATATTGTAAAAAGGGCATCTCTTGCTTTTCTACAAATCATATTTAAAGTACAATAATCATTAACCCAAAGTTAAATTCCTTAAATTGCTATTGAGATCTATTTTACTTTCAAGCATCTATTTGCCCTCGTGTTTAAGCTAAGTGCTCCCCACACAGGGAGATTTTTTTTTCTTCTCTATAACCTATCTTTACATAAGACCAAAGCAACAAATTAAGTAAGATTTCAAGTGCTGACTCTTAGAAACCAAGAATACCAAGAAGGTTGAGTCAAGTCTTCCCAGTCTTTTATTTTTTAATCATAGGTTACTGATTCTAATTTTCTTTTTAAATCATGTATGTATGCTTTTCCTCCTCTCTCGGCTTCTCCACGTGGCCAAACTATATTTGTTAATTGTATTTTGATTATAGTGCACTGTGTCAGACAAATTTGAACCTCCTCTGGCACTTCCGTTTATTCAACACATATTCATTGGACATATTATATACGAGGTTCTGTTTTCAGGCACTGGGGACCGACAGATACTTCAAGAAAAAGGGCAAAAATGTCTTCCATCATGGAATTTTACATCTTAATGAGGAGAAACAAACAACAGGCCAATACTTCAGTGCAACGTCTATTTAAGGTGGGATGAATGCTAGGAAGGAAAATAGAGAAAAGCTAGAGAATGCTAGCAGGTGATGTGGCTGTAATTCTGAATATGGTATCTGGGGAAGTCCTCCTGGAGAAGGTGATGCCAGAACAAAGAAGTGAAAAAGTAGAGAGGAAGAGGGAGGGAGACCCTGAGGAGCATTCCCCAAGGAAAGGGAGTGACAGCTGCAAGACACTGAGGCTCGCATGTTTCTGGAGACCTCCAGGAATACCAAAGAGCCAGAGCAGCTCTAGCCCAGGGTGAGCTGGGAGGCTTGGTGAGAGCAGAGGCTGAGTGTGAACGTCATGCAAAACTGAAGCTTCAAGAGCTCTCACTCTAGAGCCCTTTCCAAGACTGCAAGAGACCCTGGAAAAGTCTTCTCAATATAATGATTGTGCAATGGGCCAGCTTTTGTAAATTATTAAGTTGTTATTATTCTTGCTCTCACTCTAAAGAGATGTCTTCCCATTTTGTATCTAAATATGTATTTGAAATTGGGTGTACTGATACTTCAAGGAAATAGGTCCCACAAAACCTTGGGAACTGCTGTCTGGGAGATGATAGCCAAGAGATGGGGAGGGTTGGGGGGGGGGATGAAGGAGAGGCAGGTACCTACTTTTAAATGTTTTGCTTAGCACATCACATACTGGTTAATGAGCTCTGTGTTCATCCAATCAGGAGGAAATAATAAGATGACAACGTTGGTAAATGTGGTGCCACACAAAAGCAAGGGGGCAGATGGGGTTTTCAATTACAATTTGGAATTGGAAAGTATAATCTCTTATTCACAGAATCTTATAAATCCTTTTAAAGAAGTTGATAGCAATACCAGTAGAACCAATTTAGCCAACCTGGCAGGCACTGAGGAGAATACAATGAAAACAATAAATGGTGCTGATTGCAGCTCAGAGAATCAGCAAACCTAAAACTAAAGCGGATAGAAGAATTGAAGTATGTGTTTGATGTTTTTATGTATGTTTCTTTTCATAAATAGTCAGCAAGCAGCTGTTTTATTATACGAAAAAAAAAAAAAGCAAGATCCCACATTTGACAAGAAGTCAGCAAAAATAAATTTAAGAGCGGATTTTCTTGACTAAGTGCACACAAATCAAATGTTCTGCATTCTAGAACTAGCGGTAGCCGGAATGCAAAAATAATACACAACCTTGGGGACTTGGTCAGCTTATCTTCCGAGGTTTTCAAATGTGCTTTCTTTTGCTTTAAATTCTATTTACTTCACTTGATTAACAAAGAAGGCTGTAAAAGGAATAGGAAATGTATACACTGCCAACTGATACTGAGTGAGACCATTCTGAAGTTTTCAGTATTATCAAATATAGGCAAGAATATTGTCAGCAACTCAATACAAGCTCTGCCAAGATTAAAATCTCTTCTTTTGTCAGTTCAGGGAGAAACAGTATAACATAAATCATGTTTTCTGGATTTTTTACTAAATAAGAAAGTGAATCCCTTTCCCCCTTCCTCCCTCATCACACACACGTATATATGTAATATATATCTTTAGATAAAAAGGGGACTTATCTTTATCTCATTTTCTCATATATAATGTAAAAAAAAAGGTTTCAAAATTCATCTTCAAAAACACAGGACTACAAAATTGGACTTGACTTGTAAAGTGACGATGTAAACCCATGATTATTTCAAGATGAAAAGTTAAAATGTGTGTTTAATTGAAGAAACAGAGGGAGTCTCTTCTTTCTGTACATTCTGGGGTGATTTAAAGAGCAAAAGGATTTCTAATATTGTTATTGCTTTGTAGGTATTCTATGCTTTTCCTGTTAATTTTGGTTTACTCGTGTTTCTATAGAGAAATTATTCTCTTCATTTAAAGAGTTAAATATAGTCCCACATATTTTTAAAGGCAATATGAATTGTTATTTTTTTTTGAGGGAAATAGGATACATTGTCCTCTGCTGAATTCAGCCTTCAGATCTTTAGCTATATACTCTATACTATAAAATAGAGTAGGAATTAGAGGTAAACAACCAATAACGCCAAAGGAAGATAAAATGTTGTACCTGTATTCTTACCAGTAGAATCTGAATGTGCATTAATTTAATCTGATAGTCACTAAAATATATTGCTATATGTGTTCTTTTAAAGTGGTCACAAAAGAGCTTTTCTATTTAGGCAAGTAGAAATTATATTACAGCTTCAGTTACTGTATTCGTTATTTTTTAAGGAGAGAGAAGAGGTTCAAGTAATATAATTATTTAAAAATATCAGCTTTGTAACAGGACAACCCATGGTGTCAATAAGAGGGAAAAATCTCAAAAAAATTATACATGTTTAGTTTTTCACTGGAAAATAATTGTAACACTCTCCAACTGCATAGTCTAAGCACAGATTTCAAATGTTGCTGTCCCCCTTGAAGCCTGCTCCCTGCTGACTACAAGGCAATTCTGGCAGAGAGTGAGGGGAGGGAGTTTAGCCTGTGCTTAAGTGCAAAACAGTATTTATCTGACCAAATTCTTTTTTTTTTAAGTTTATTTATCTATTTGTGAGAGAGCGAACGAGCTGGGAGGGGCAGAGAAAGAAGGAGAGAGAGAGAATCCTAAGCAGGCTGGGCTCAAACTCATAAACCATGAGATCATGACCTGAGCTGAAACCAAGCTGGTAGGACACCTAACCAACTGAGCCACCCAGGCACCCCTATTAATCTGACCAAAATCTGAAAGAAACCTGGAAAACAAGTCCATGATAAGGATGTTGTTCTCAATAAAAATGTTTTGAATGAAAAAAACTGATTTGACACATAAAACAAACCCTGTGATTATGAGTGATTAATATCATCTTATTATAAATTAGGAAGTTCAGAATGTATCTTTAAGCAAGTCTAAAAAGGAAAGTTGGTCACTGAGTTCTTTTGAAGTGAATAAGAAAAACAAAACTTTTTTAGTGGGGGATCAAATACATTTTTGAGCAGTGAAATATCAAGTCATATATATATATACATACATATAAATATATGTATGTATATATATATATATGTATGTATACACACACACACACACACACACACACACACACACACACTATTTCTCACAATGTATCTACCGGCAATGAAAATCTTTACTCTGCCCTAGTCCTGGAGCCCTGCGTGTTAGTTTTCTTTTCAACAACTGTGTGACAAGCAAAATTGGCAGCCACTTTATCCATGGATGAATGATTTACTAATTTGAAATCTAGGACTTGTTTCAAATCAGATAACAATAATGACCAAACCATAAATTATTATAATCTAGTATGTTAATGATTAAGTATTCTGATATTTCAATGAATACAAGCACTATTGTTTATACAGGAAAGTTTATGACCCCTCAGATTTAAAGGAATTTGATGTGGGTTGGGGGAAAAATAACAAGAATTAAGGAAGCAAAGACTCTGTAATGTTTATCAAAAGTTTTAGATGGATTAGTTATCATCTACATAGATATGTAAAAAACTGCTATTATCACTATGTTTTTCATTTCGAGAATTTTGCAATCTTTGTGGCTTTAGCCATTAATATAAACTGCTTCACTTTTGTCAGTTTGTTACAAATGTGTGATTTGGCTTATTTCTGGGTACAACTAAGAAATGAGATTCTGCTTTTCAAATTACTTTTCGCTTTGAATTAAAACCTTCATGTTTATGGAAACAGTGTGAGCATCTTGGCCCGAGACCAGTTTTCTTCATGGTGTTTTAAATCATCAGTCTGAGGAATAAGCTATGCAGATAAGATCAAATGAAGAGGTATGGAGAGTTTTTGCAAGTGCTGTTGAAATTTATTCTTATTCTGCAGAATGATTTTGAAAATGATGTGGTCAACATTGCTATTTTTTCCTAAGCAGAATGTAATGATATGAGATACTATATAAATATGTACGGCAAACAGAGTAAAAGGGCATTAAAAAAAAACTCTGATAAAAGCATATCTCTGGGTTCTTCTGGCATTAGCAGCATACAGTAAACCCTGGTTTGCAAGTAACTTGTTCTGCGAATGTCCCACCAGGCCAGCAATGATTTCTAATAAATTTTAACTTGAATAATGAGCGATGTCTTGCAATGTGAGTAGTACGTGATGCCTAACATCACATGGTCACAAATGAGTCAATGGTTTATGAGATCTGCTTTGATGTATGAGTGTTTTAGATTACAAGCATGTTTCTGGAATCAATGATGCTCGCAAACCAAGGTTTTACTGCGTCCTAGCGGTGAAAGTACAGACTCTTAAACCAGGCTACTCCAGTTGCGTCCCTATTCTGTGCCACTTGGGAGTTGCGTGATTTGTACAAGCTACTTCACACCTCACTGTATTTTAGTTTCTCGGCTGTGATGCAGACATAATTATAGACTACCTCACTGACACAATGTAAGGACTCGACGGTTTAAGAAAATGAACCTGTATGACCCAGAGCGTGCTCTGCATAACTATACTACCTGTAGTGCTTGTCTGCAAACTATAGTGCTTGTATTTGGTCTTTTGTTCCCCCACTTTCTAGTAATTCATTTTCTGCATTTTATTAAAGTATTGGCCTATGATGTATTCCATGTTAACAAGAACAAAAACAAAAACAGAACCCCTTTGCCTAAAATGGTTTGAGAGGTACTAATATAAAATTCTTTAAAGACTGCTTTGTATATAGTAAGTATTCAATAATAGGTAAATATTTATTCTTTAACTTTGTTAACACTATGTTACTAAAATCATTCTTTTTTTAAGTCTAAAAATTTAATTTATTATGATGCACTAACTCCTAATCTTTTTTTTTCATGAAATTTAATTTTTTTTGTAGTTTTAAATTTAAATCCAAGTTAGTTAACATGCCGTGCAATAATACTTTCAGGAATAGAATTCAGTGATCCATCACCTTCACACAATACTCAGTACGCATCCCAAGTGCCTTCCCCAATGCCTGTCACCCATTTAGCCCATGCCCCCATCCAATATCCCTCAAGCAACCCTCAGTCTGTTCTCTGTATTTAACAGTCTCTTATGGTTTGCCTCCCTCTCTGTTTTCATCTTATTTTTGCTTCCCTTCCTATAAGTAAACTGGCAAGACCCAAAGTATATATCCTCATACCAGCCCCCCACCCCAGGTTCCCACACAATATGAATGTCCATGATGTCCTACAAAATCAATTAACTTCTCCTCAACTGCTCCTCCTCTCAGCTTTCAAATAGTTACTAATCTTTTGTCACATTTCTATGAATCCTTGATATTAGCCAGCTCTTAAAAGAAATGGAAGTAAATAAAGTTGTCTCTTTATTTTAGAGTTAATGACTTAAATTATAGAAACCTTAACTTATATTGTGAAAATCGTATTTATCTTGTCATAGCGTCTCTATCTTAAAAGTAACACATACTCAAAAATCAAAGTGATACAGAAGTTTGTAAAGTAAGCAATAACACCCTTTTAACTCACCCAATCCCCCACCTATCACCAAAATGCCTCATTGTTAGCAGTTGAGAATAAATCCTTCTAGTCACTTAACTGAGCATTTAGAAGCATCCATACTTGGGTTGGCTCTGGTTTAATAAAGGAGATTCTATTATACATATTTAGTCCAATTATTTTTCAGGTGTGACAACAATAAATATACCAGAGAATTTAATAATAAAGGGAACATTCTTGGCACTATTTCTGGTAAAGAATTAGCAATGAAACAAGTATTATTACTTATTTCATTAATATAACCATTGTTATAATTTGAATTAGCATGATTGTTTTTAAGATAAAGATTTCAATATCATAACAGAAAACTTCTTGCAGGTTTCACTCTTCTACCCAGTGTCTGATTCGTGCATAATCATTGATACTGAAAATTATCAATCTTATGTAAGTGTGTATCAATATGATTAGGCAACCCAGTTAGTGCTGCATACTTAATCATCATTTTTGTTACTTTTTCTTGTTAGCCTGATCATATCTGTTGATATATTGTTAATCGATTTTTAAAATCTTTTCTCCTCATCTTTCTTAATTGCCTTCTCTTTCTTTCTACCTCTTACGTGTATTCTCACTGGGTGTGAAAAAGCCACACTTTGATTCTATTTTCACTGTTCCATTAAAGAAAAATGTTAAAATAAAGAATTTCATAATGCATGGAACAGGGTCACCACAATGATTGATCTTGACATTATAAAAAGGCATATTTTGCCTGCTGGTGATATTCAATAGGAGATATACATCACAGCACAGACAATATTCTTGCCGAAACTGAACCTATATACAACAAAGCTTTCAATTTTAACTACTAGCTTACAGAAAATACAAGGAAGAGACGGACACATTAAATGGTGATACGTAAAGCAAGATCCAGAATAAGGAAAATCTACCGAGTCAATGACTTGATTTCTTCAGAAAATATGCTATAGCTATTAAAGGAGTTAAACAAAACATCAACAAAATGTAAGATGCGGGGACTTTTTTCAAATCTTGGTTTAAACAAACTAAATGTAAATTACAAAAAAAAATGCGTGAGACATTTGAAAAAATATGAATAATGCCTTAATAGGAGTTAATACTGGATATAATAATGGTATTATAATGAGATTTTTAAACTTATCTCCTAAAGGTATGTATTTATAAATACTAACTTACTATGGATAAAATGACATAAGGTCTAGGGGTGCCTGGGTGTCTCAGTTGCTCAGTTGGTTAAGCATCCGACTTCGGCTCAGGTCATGATCTCCCGGTTCGTGAGTTTGAGCCCCACGTTGGGCTCTATGCTGACAGATTCTGTGTCTGCTTTTCTCTCTGCCCATCCTCCCCTGCTCGCACTTTCTCTCTCACTCTCTCTCAAAAACAAATAAATGTTAAAAAAATTGTTTTTTAAAACATGACATAAGGTCTAGGATTTACCCTTAGATCTGGAGAATATGAGGCATTGTGTAATATGAGGCCTTTGAGTAATTGAGGGTGGTATATGTAAATGATTGTCCACATATTGATAATTGTTGAAGCTAAGTGATGGGTACAAAAAAATCTACCGTGATATTCTTTGTTTGTTTAGAAATTTTATAATAAAGATTTAACAACAAGCAGAAAATCACTGGAAAAGCTGAATTATTTGGAAAATAGTGTGCAGAAAACTGATTTGTCATATGAAAAATAAAAATGACTATCAATTTATGCCTGCATATAAAAATTTCACATAGGGCCATGGTTAAAGATCAAAGATAAAATTATCAATATAAAAGAGAATAATGTTTGTGTTATATATGGGTAGGAAAAAACAGACATATATATATATATATATGTATAATTAAAGGATGTCTGTTTAATTAAGTACACTTTGAACAGTGTTCAAAGATAAATGTGTAGTAATATTTGTAATGTATACAACTGACAAGAATATAAAAGAAAAAAAATAATTCTTTCAAACCAATTAGGAAAAGGTAATGAAATCCATTATAAATTTAACAAATACTATGAATTAGGAAGTTTATTGATGGAAAACTTGGGTGAAAAAAATGATGCAAGTTAGAACAAATGAGACATCACTTTATATCAGACTAGAAAAAGTGTTTATAATTTTGAGAGTGTAGCAGAATATTAATGCAGTGAAGGGATGTGTATGTGCATGCAAACAAGTATATCTTAAATCACATGGTTCTGCATTGAGTCTTCAAGGATGGGCAATATTTGAATGGAAACAGTTTATAATTCTAGGCAATGAGAATAACTGACAAGCTCACAGAAGTAAAACTTCATATATATTTCTGTGGGGGAGGGGCTAGTGGTATGATTGGACTTGATTTATCAAATTATTTATAGCCCTGGGCAAGATGTGGTAGAGATACATCCAAAAAAGGAAGAAAAGAAAAGAAAAAAGAGTCCAGGGCACAATCTGTACTTATTAATTTATCTAGTGAACAAGCACAGAAAAATCTGTTAAGAACAGCATGCAAGCTGATAAAGTATGTGTGGTTCTAGTCCAGCTCCCATGCACAAAGAAAGATTAAGCAAGCAAAGATGTTACCTTGACCCCGGATAACCTGTGGCACCATTTAGTTTGTAGGGCGAGGGAAGGTATGCAGTCTCGTTTGTTCAAATATTTGAGGAGCTGTCAACATGTTAAGCAAATAAGTACTGCACTTCACTTTTTGAAAAATAACAAGAAAGTTTTTCTATAATGCCAGCATTTTGAATTTTCTTTTCTTTTTGACTTCAGAAGGCTTCTCATGTGTTTGCTATAACTTGTAGTGGTTATGATGCTTATAATGCTATACATGAATTTGAGGCCATTCAGTTGAACACCTTCATTTTTACATAAGAGGAAGCTATTCCCAGACATATTTGGAGACTTCGACAGGGTCACGAATCAAGTCAGTAGGAGATTATGACTGAAGTCCTTGGCTAACTCCAGATAAACAGAAGCCACAGCACAATGGCTTCCCGTGACCATGACATACTTTATTTCCTCTTTTTTTTTATATTCTCCAGTGGCTCCTTCAGCCACTTACAGAAGAATCATGACAGCTCGACAGTTTACAGTGCAAGAAGAAATTGTAAGAGATTTCTTAAAAGAGAGCATAGTGCGAAGTTGTGGCCCAATCTGAAATACAGTAACTAGGGGTATACCTTTTAGCTCTGCAATAACTCATTTTGCCTCAGAACTATTTTTCAGAAACACAGTTATCTTAAAATAGCCAATACAAGCTATCAAATACACAGAATCCTCAAAATCCAAAAAGCACTTAAAATAACAGGCAAGTTCAATATCTGAATGAAAAACACCCCTTAAAATATGCATGTTGTATTTACTAAATATTAAAGGTAAGTGGGCAGTGTAAACCTTATTGTTGAAATTATGCAAGGGAAATTTTGCAATCCTCTAGCAATGAGAGATATAAATGAGATATTTGGGTTCTATGTGTTCCTGTCTGAAAAAGAAAGAAACCTAGAACCCAGGGTTAGTAATTGCTTAGAAAGTCAACAAGGGGATTATTGAGATTTTTGAAAGAGCATGAGAACAGTGGAAGTTTAGCTCTTATAAGATCTTATAAGCTCTTATAGTGCAGAAAAAAAAATACTGAGTTATAAATTGTGACAGTGAAACAAACCTCAGTTCCCACTTGGAACATTACATGATGGGAGAGTTCTAAATTGTGACTGTCAGCGTAGAAGCAGTCTTATGTTTCATGCACCTTGTTTATAGGATTTCATCTGTTACATTCGTACATAGGCAGTCTTCGCTTTGCACTGTAGTGTGGGACTGTAAGCAGTCCTGTAACATACGGTATGAAATGCGCAACTTTTCTATGCCTTGACAAATTGTCATACTCCTTTCTAACTTGGGATCAGATCCTTGTACTTTATCCTTAGTATTTTTTAATGTCATGAAATATTTCTTAGAGTTCCTTTAATGTAAAGGTGTTTCGTTGTCTTTTCCACCAGTGTCTCTTCGTCTGGACCATTTTTCTTCTCTCGCTCTTCTGGCTGTGGATCTAGTATTATCCCCACGGTTACCTGTTCCTCCTGTAACTCCGTCTTTATCCAATTAGACTTTCACATCTAACATCAGCACTTTTAATTTCCTTGCTGAACTTGAGTAAGCTGATTCCTTCTTCTGATTATTTTTGTAAAACGTCACATGATTCTATCACTAATATGTAGGAGGCAACGTACGTAACTACGTGCTTTGCTGTCTGTTTGTGAGCTGAGTAGCAGATACACAGCGACCAATTCCTGGCAGACTTTGAACGAAGGGAAGTGATCGGTCACTAATGATGACAGGCAACTAATTTACATACTGATTTGTGAAATGAAGAGCCAGCAGGGAATGACTGTGTAAAAATATTCATAGTGACTATTCCATACTAACTGCAACTTGAACCATGTTGTTGGGAGACTGGTGTTATTTGATAAAACTAGTAAAATGAAATTTGTGTATATCTAAATCATGGTGCAAAGCAGCAACTGTGTGTTTTTATGTATGTGTGTTTGTGTATGTGTATTCGGATAAGAACCCCTGGATCACAGACCCATGTGTAACACCGACTCCCCAGAGCTTCCCGGTTGGCAGTTCCCCGGGTGAGTCCCAGAGTGCCATGTGGTAAGAGCCTGGTGTTACCTGTATATGCAAATTGTGAGAGGTGGAGCCTATTCACTCTTAGTCCCCTCTGGAGAGAGAGACACTTTGACTCTGGAATGTAAACAACTCTCCTCTCGGGAGGAGCAAGGAAGGTCTCTAGCTTCTCTGCTAGGATGTAAAGCAAAAAAACTCTTAGGGTGGGAAAGCTCTAAGGCATGCCCCAACTCTAGCTTCCAATGCGTGTTTATCACCTGTCCATCTCTTTAACCAACGCTGCCAGTGCTCTATGCTCACAAGGCCTTAACCCTGCAGAAATATGAAAATATTCATGAAGAGCTGTCTCCCAACATTGTGTTTCCCTCTTTCTTAATTTGCCTTTGAGCAAACCGAATTTTCCAAAACAAAGGAAAAAGAGACAATTATTTTTCTACTAAACACGGAAACCAGATTAGTCCATTCTGATAGCTACAATCACAACCGGAATGAAAAACAATGAGGAACACCGTAACCAGTAACACTTACAAAGTGCAATCCTTTCTGACAAGCTTTTTAAAATACGTTGCCACTTAATGCCCGCTCGATTTTTGGAGAATATGCAGTTGACTCATCTATAAATTATAAATGAAGAAGCTGTGATTTAAGAGATTAAACAAACTGCCAATGATTATCTATTTAGCTACTTAAGAAATGCCTCAGTCAGCATGGGCTACCATTACAAAGTACCACAAACTAGTGTGGCTTAAACAACAGAAATATATTTCCTCACAGTTCTAGAGGCTAGAAGTGTGAAATCAGGGTACCAGCATCATTGGGGTCTGGTGAGATCTCTCTCTCTCTGGCTTGCAGATGGTCACCTTCCTGTGTGAAGGGAGAGAGAGAGAGCTCTCTGGTGGCTATTCTTGTAAGAATGCTAATCTTTCCAGATCAGGTCCCTAGCCCCTTTGATGTCATTTAATCTCAATTACTACCATGAGTAAGACCCTACCTGTAAACACAGTCACATTTGGGGTTATGGCTTCAATGTATATGAATTTGAGGGAATACATTCAGTCCATAACAGTAAGCTAGAACTTAAACACAGTTTTGCTTTTTAGATTTGGTACTGGTTTGTTTGTTTGCATTCCCCCAAATACTATCAGACAACCTGTTAACAAACCATATCTAAAGAAGTTCCTGGAATAAGGAGAATACCACTTTGAGAGAGTCTTAGCAATATCTAGGAAACAGTATGACAGAAGGCAAGGTTCCTGGTATAATGGCCTAGAATTGGTTGAAACAGAGATATGAGGGTCTTGATTGTGAGTCTCGGGAAGTAAATTATTGTGTAATGAACACACCATTGGCCCTATTGAGTAAATTTTTGTCTCACACAAATTTATCTGTAAGAATTTTTTAAACCAGCGAAATTATTCATTAAAAATTAAAGATAGATAATTCTATCTTTCTCTGGCAAAGATTTATTGGAAAAAAACAACTAAATGAGGTTGACCCATGTGGTCTACAATCTTATCTAAATGGCCTTGACACAAAAGTTTTGGTTCTCATTTTGGTTTCAAACGTATAACCTTTCTTCTATACCTTCCTTCTTCCTTAAATGACAAGGCAATTTTCAGCAGCCCATGACTCAGACACATAGATATGGAGAAGACAATGGAGAGCTATGAATTCTGTTTTCTTAATAGAGGGATACCTATCCATAGAACGTCTCCTAAATATAAAAGCTTTTACTTAAGATTGCTTTTCTTGGAAACAATTGTGAAAAATTAACCTTTTTAACAAGAAGAAATCGTTAGTATTTAATAAGTCTGTTTATAACCTCAACAGCAACACAAGACATTCAATAAATGTTTAAAAATCTAGATCAATATCTTCAGTAGGAAAGCTTTTCTGCTGTTGTGAGCATCCAACAAGCACTGGAATTGAAAGTAAATACTAAAAAGTCAAAAAAGCCCAAGGACTCTAATAGACTTACCCAGAAGCTGACATAAAGTTACCACCAGACCTGTAAGAAAGTGGAGCTTTACTGGAGGAAACTGGAATACCAAAATCTAGAGAAACTATGTTCAAGGGAGGGTTTAATAAAGGAGTTGAACTGTTTATATCAATTAGCTGATATCTACTAGTAAAAAGACTTAAACTACAAAGTTTTGAAAGATGAATGGAAATCAAATGACCCTCCCTAAAAAGACAATTTAAATGTGTGCCCTTTCACTTTGTCAATGTGTCCAGGTTTTATCAGAACCTAAACATTCTTAACATCTTAATTACAGAAATGGGAGAGGCCACGCAGGTATTCCTTCAGAAGATACTAGGGAAACAAAGTCCTTTACTGCTCCCTTACCTGGGCACATTTATTTTATTTTTGTTTCCTTGGGTCAGATGTTAGTATTAGGTGATAAGGGAACTGCTCAGTGAAACACTTGTGTGGTCAGGAGGGAATTGCAAGAAATTCAAGATACTTTGGTTCTTGGCTTCCTTTGACTATATAGAGTTTGTGATGGGTTTCGTTACTTCTCTATAAACCACTCAGACTGAAGTCTGGCAAGGACTAATGGAGACAATTATAAGGGACAGTGCCCCAACCAGTACATCCCAATTAGTGACACAGAAATCTCTTTAGCAGTGTAAGAATAATTCTTACACTTTTTATAACTTACCCATTTATTAGTCCCCACACTTGCAAACAAGCCAGTCATTTTAAAATCCACTTTAAAACATCATTAAGGAGTATTAAGGCATAGTATGTAAGGAAAAATGTTGAAGTTGATATGCAAATGGTTGATAGTCAATATTACTGGCCTAATTTTTGAAAATAAGCACAGAGGTAAAATGCTATTATTACTGTTGCTCTTCTGAAAATCACCCCCCAAAAATGCAGTTGGAAAAATCCACTTGTAACAAGACTACATTAACATTTTTTTTATGTCCAATGATGGAATTCTTTTGTGGAATAAGCTTTCTTCCTAAGCCCCTTGCCCTCTTCTTCTATTCTTAACCAGTTTCCTGTGGTGAGGGATGTCTCACTTCTATTCATGAAGTAAACCTACTTTTGAGCCTCAGAGTCTGTTACTTAAGAGTTTGTTTTTCTCCCTCATAGAAGGTAACACCCTCCCACACATGAGGGAACGTATTCTTTCCAGAGAGAAGACATCACCACCAGTGAGAGTGATTTCCAAATGATGTGAGGCCTTAAGCACAAATTAAATGTAAAGAACGGAACCATCTTGATTTTCTCGTCATAGAGAATCTCAGTAGGTCACCCTTGTTGGAAATCTCTGGTTCTGTTAGCTCTTTGATAGACGTGACAGATTGCAACACTTGATTTTTCCTAGCTTTGCAGCAGATATATGACTACTTTC
The DNA here is from genome assembly GCF_027475565.1 of Acinonyx jubatus. Lineage (NCBI taxonomy): Eukaryota > Metazoa > Chordata > Mammalia > Carnivora > Felidae > Acinonyx > Acinonyx jubatus. The sequence continues at coordinate 116,835,967 of NC_069384.1, forward strand.
TATGAATGACCTACTTAAATTTGACTATAAAATAAATATGTATGAAGTCATTTCAATCGTATTGTAATATCTAAAAAATAATTTTTGGTAATATAATCCACTACATTTTTCTTTAATAAAACTCTGGAATACTGTAACCTTGAAAATCTTTTTCCCCTTTACTACGCCTGCATAATTTTTGAATTAAAGTCCTGGGGTTTAATAATATTTTTGCTTTTAGAGTTTATCATCAATCATAATCATTTCTCCATTTCTCCACTTCATGAATTTAAATGCCATGTTAGCAATTGCTGTTTATCTTTCTTCCAAGACTTAGTTTCCTTTTTATTAGTACGTGCACATTTTATGAATAACAATACATATTTAATTGCTCAGAAATCTAGACCATAAATCACAGTAAATTGTCAAATTTGAATTTAAATGAAGCTTATGTTTAATAAGGGACTATCATATATGCATACATGTGTATATGATGCTATGTGCAACATATTTTACATGCATTTGCTCCCATTTACTCTCTAAAAACACCGTGAGAAAGAATAGCTTAACTCTAAGAATATTCTGCACCAACTATATGCATGTTTTTCAATAGATTGGCAGGCATATATTTAAAAAGTTCTAGGCTGAAGAAATGAATTATTCGACTAAGCTTGAATCTGTATATATTTATTCCTTCTTATTTCTTTCCCCCTTTTTTCTACTGCCACAGAGATCTAATAAGCTTTTGGTTAACAACTCACACATATTTTAAAATGCAGATTCACATCTAGTATAAGTTTGAGTCGGCAGACTTATTCTGCCTATTGAAATTTTATCTCTGGAGTGAAAAAACCTTAGCAATATAAAAGAGAAAAATAAGGACTTTTTTTTTGCATGGAGAAAACATTTGAATAGTGACAATCTGATACTTGGAATTTCAGAAAGCTACATAATAAAAAAAATGCAAATATTGTGGCAGATATGACCTGCTGCTAAAATATTCCCCTTACATTTGACTTTTAAAGACTAACATAGTAAAAATACACAACATTCACACAACTGGTGTATCGTTTTCACATAAGTATAAACATCCACCTATTTAAAGATTTAAAAATTGCAATCTCTATAAAATAAACTTAATAATGGCAGATATTTTCTCCTGTATTAGAATATAACATAATTCATTAAACACAGAAACTAGAAATACTAGTTTATTTATCTCTAGATAAATAGATAAGTGTATTTGTGGTTAATAATATAATGCAAATACTTGAGAGATGAATAAAACATGGTAATGAACAAGAAGATACAATGAACATATTTTTCATGAAAAACACAGGGTGTTAAGTTCAGTAAAGATGAGTAAAGATTTGAGTGACCTCTACTAACCGTTTCTATTCCAGAGAAACCTGTTGATTAAACTTCCAAGACTTGATAATCTCTTCACCCTTTAAGTCTCAAATAGCATGAAGTTTCCTTGACTCTGCAAAATGATCTAATTCCCCTTCAGAGTGCCTTAATTTCCCCATCAAATTGGCAGTACTTAAGCATCAAAAGTAGAGAAGTCATTACCATAAAAACAGCAAGATCAGCATGAAGTCCAGGGTGACCTGATCTTCAAGGAATCTAAGAAGGTGGCTAGTGTCCACTGGGGATAAAGAGAGATGAGCACAGATGCAACAGGGCTGTTGCTTAATGTCTATACTCAAATGAGATGAAGAATCACTGAGCAGAAGGCACAGTCAACGTTTCCAATGAAACTCACAATCCTGTGCTCACTCTACAAACTGGAGCCAATTCTCAGAGTATAGTGACTGCAAGAGATGTCCAAGGTTCCCATAAGGAAAGTTAAGTGTGTATGGCAGAAATTAATCCTACAAAGGTACCTAAAGCCGCTTTTATTTACCTGTTTAATTGGATAATCATGTAATGCCCTGGGAATGGAGAATGAACATTTTTACATAGCTTTATGTGTGCTTTATGTGTGCTTTACGTTTAGCAGAAACGTAAAATATACAAGAGAACAACAAACTTAGTTTGAAGATTTCTGCCACCTTTTAATTCATGATTCTGTTCCCCTAAGGAAGATGGAACATGTGAGATGGAACTCGTGAATCTGCTATTTCCTGTTTTAATTTCCATGTGCTTCTCATAGTGTAAGCATCTTACTTCAGTCCTGAATGTTCGTTCAGTGTATTTTTGGTATATTAAGGCATTTCTTTCACACTAATTTCTTTTTACGCCCAGGCCATAGTTTATTTTGTATTCAAATAAAGAAACAATGATTTGATCCAATGCTTTTCTGAAGGAGAATTGGCTGTGTTGAGATTTTGAGAGAGAGGGTGTTAGTCTCTGCCCCAAGTAATTTTAAGGTGGAATGCTATTGTCGACACTATGTAACGTCCATCTTTCTGCATATTTTACTTTAAAAACATTTTTAATGTTTATTTTTTTTTTCTGAGAGAGAGAGACAGAGCACGAGTAGGGGATGGGCAGAGAGAGGGAGACACAAAACTGAAGCAGGCTCCAGGCTCTGAGCTGTGAGCACAAAGCCTGACACGAGGCCTGAACTCAGGAACCATGAGATCAAGACCTGAGACAAAGTCAGATGCTTAACCGACTGAGCCACCCAGGCGCCATTCTGTCTGCATATTTTAGAGCCTAATCCACACAAATCATACCTATGAAACTACACACAAATATGTATGGAAAAAATTTATTTAGAGTAAGAGCAAGATAGGGAACAATAAATAGTAAACAAGGAGATAATTGCCCTCCTAGGGGATTAAATTTTGGTGGAAAAAATTTAACATTCACACAAAATCCAATAAATAAGTACAATTTTGGTGAGTATTCTGAAGGAAACAGGCAAAGTGATGTGACAGAGAACAGCTGAAAGGATGGAGTAGACATGATTACTTTAAATAATGCAGTCACAGAAGGGGTTTCTGAGGAGTATTATACTGATATCTCAAGATTCAGAAGGATACATGCTTATGAAGAGCCAGGGAAAGTGAAGAGTAGGTTGGAAAAGGGAATAATAACCTATCCAAAGTTCCTGAGGCAAGAAGCTTGACAAATGGATAGAATGGAAAGGCATGATGCTGGAGTAAAGCTGACATGGAGATGAGAGGAGAATGAGGATGGGGGCATTAGCGCAAAACAAGCTGTCCAAAGCCTTGTAGATCAAAGGTAGAAATTCAGAATTTACTGTCAAGGCAGCATTACTCAACAAGCTGAGATGCATCCAGTTATCTGAAGCAAATGTTGCCAGAAGCATACGGAGCACTTGACCGAATCCCAGGAATAATGAGACACTCACATTCATTTTTACATTTTGATAAGTTATTCTCAAAAATCTAAATAATTTTGTATATGTACCAATATACCAAGGTGAGCACCATGGAAGAAGCCTTCCTAGTAGACCAATATTATGGTTCCATAATAGTCCCAGCAGAAACAGTTTCAAAAGGGATCCCTATGCTGGCTCTTGGTATGTTTATTCTCGTTCTTGTGCTCTGCAATCACATTTTCAAACAGTATTGACTCTCCCCAAATTTCTCAGCTTCTTTCCTGCCAAGAAATACCTTGGTTTTTTGTTCACAGAATAAATTAAGAATGACGTAAGATAGAAAGAAACCATCGGATAAGAACTTCGAAGTGTCCCAACTACAAAATATCCAAAAATCCTACATCTGTACCCTTCCTTGTCATACTTCATAGATACAAAAGAGGACATGGCCCTCCTAATATGTAATATCAGTCCTCCTGCCTGTGCTTAAAATCCCAATTCATGTGGCATTTCTAGGACCGTCTTACTCTAGCTATCCCTTTTCTCTCTTATATATACAGCTGACCCTTGAACAGTGTGAGGGTTAGGGCATTGACTCATTGACAATCCAGTACAACTTTTGACTCCCCTAAAACGTAACTTCTAATAGCCTGTTGACTGGAAGACTTTCCAGTCAAATAGTCAGTTAACACTTATTCTGTATGTTATATGTATTATATGCTGTATTTTTACAATAAAGTAAGGTAGAGAACAGGAAATGTTATTAGGAAAATCATGAAGAAGAGAAAATACATTGATAGTTCTGTGTTGTATTTATCAAAACAAATATTTGTATAAGTGGACCTGAATATTTTAAACCCTTGTTGTGAATGGCCAACTGTACAACCTTTTCTCAACAGGAGCCTTTTAGACACACTCAACACACTCATTAAGAACAAGAGGGAAAAAAAGGGCGCCTGGGTGGCTCAGTAACTTAAGCCTCCAATTTTTGATTTCGGCTCAGGTCATGATCCTGCAGTGGTTCGTGAGTTCAAACCCTATGTCTGGCTTTGCGCTAACAATGCGGAGCTACTTGGGATTCTCTCTCCCTCTCTCTCTGTCCTTCCCCTGCTCTCTCTGCTCTCTCTCTCTCTTAAAATGAAAACATTTCTTAAAAAAAAAAAAAAACAAGAGGAAAAAAGAAATCCTTAACCCCCTATCCTTGTCCACCTATCATCTGATCTCTCTTTATTTGACAGCCAGAGTTGGCCAGCACAACTCTCTACGTCCTCGCCTCCTATCTTCTCCCAAACACATTCCAGTTCTAATCTGGCCCCATAATTACACTAAAATAACTTGATACTGTGTCATCAATGATCAATATGAGATAGGAATTTTAGTCCTAATGTTACTGACCTCTCCACAGCACTAATACGACAGACCTCTTAACTTTCCTTGAAACTTGCTCCTATGGGATAGAGCTTGACGCTAAAGCACTGTCTTGACTTTCTTCTCTCTCCTTGAGTTCTTCCTTCTTGGCCTCATTTTCAATCTCTTTCCTCCCCAGCCATTCAAAGCTGAGTATTGTAAGGCTCAGTTCTAAGGTCTCTCATCTTTTCAGTCCTTATTTTTTTCCTAGGAAATATACATATATATTTTTAAAATTCACAGATGGCCTTTAATTTCTATTTCTAGCTCAAACTCTTTTTTTCTGAGTTTTAGTTGTGTAAGAAAGAAGTTTCCTTCTTCAATCCTGAAAGATACCTTACTTTTAAGATATCAACTGCAAATTCACCATAGCAAAAGGACCCTAGGGTGGTCCCAATGGGTCCTGCTCCTGGCGTTCACCTCTTGTGTAACCCTCTCCTTTTCACTGTGGGCAGACCTGTGATTTGTTTCTAGCCAATGGGGCATGGCAAGGCTGAAGGGCTTTCGAAAATGTAACAAAGGGGGAGCCTGGATGGCTCATTAAGTGAAGCATTCGACTTGGTTTCAGTTCAGGTCATGTACTCACGGTTGGTGAGTTTGAGCTTGTGTTGGACTCTGCACTGAAGGCACGGAGCCTGCTTGGGATTCTCTGTCTCCTTCCCTCTCTGCCCCTCCCCCACTCATGCTCACTTGGGCTCTCTCTCTCTCTCTCTCAAAATAAATAAAGTTAAAAAAAAAGTTATAAAAGGAAAATAGAAGCCAAATCAAATGAGTTTGAGGGAAATCAAAAGGTAAATTGTCCTGGATGGGCCTGGCATCATTAGATGAAAGCCCTCTTAAAAGGGGGCTAAATAACTAAACAAACAACTAAATAAAAAGCATCCCCCAGCATGAATCTCATTCTCCTATGTAATATGAAACTGCCTCAACTAAAACGTGTATCAAATGCACTTTCCTTACTAATTAATTTGGTAGTTATTTATTACACTGAAATTTAGATGTACTACTCAAACATTTATTTTATAATTGTATTACATTAACCCTGATTAGGATATATTTATCACTTCAAGGATTACATTCAAACGCAAATGCTACAACTGTTGATTGATGTTAAATTCTATCTATCAGATAAAGCAATTACTAGTGAACAATGAACAAGTGATCCAAAGGCTTTTTTATGTTATGAATTTATCACTTTATACATGAGAAAGTGAGTATGTGGACTTTCTTAAGAGTTTAAATAGTGGGAAATTAAATAACGTGTTTGTAACTTATAAACTCTTTAATTTCTTATACTGTAACACAAATCATTAAGTTTAACACCAATTCAGTTTTAAAAAATATGTTAAAAAAGAATATTTATTGGAAATGGACACAGAACCATGGAACCAAAATATAACTCTCAGCGCAAATATTCAGATCCTCTTTATTTCTTTGGCAACAAGAAGAGAAAGCAAAAATTATGAAGCATTTGAAAATATATCATCTTAGTTAACAATGTATTAGGATCTTTGATGAAAATCAACAACCTCAAAACTACCTTCTCACCACACAAATCTTAAAATATCAGTCTGAAAAAAAATCAGTACTATCTCTTTAGTTTGACTGTTTTGATAACAGTGTGACGCTTTTTTCCTGTGTTGCTGTCCAACCTAAGGCTGAAAAAATCAATTTGCTTGTGGCATTATTAAGTATATCATACAAAGTTCCATTCGTTCATTATTGAAAAATTAAAAAGGAACAAAACTTTCCTTTCTCAGGCCAGAGCTAAATATTAAAATTCTATTACCTTTGGCAGCCAAAGGATTGTCTTAAAATTATAAAAAGACATTGCTAACTCATGGCTAATGATTACTTGAAGCCAACTCTAATGGTTACATGAACAACTATTCTTCCTTCCAGGAACACTGCGTTTATTCTAACCTTTCTTCCCTTATTTGTAACTGCTTTACTGACAATAAGAAATATGGCTCCCGTCTATAATATAATTGTTTTTAAAACTATAGTATATAAATAAACTAGTTTCAGAATTGGTAACCCTATGGAAACAAACCTACAAATCAAGTACAGTTCATTTTGTGTTTGGGTCAAAATTCAACTTCCAAAGTAATTTAAGTGAGCTCTTTTATCCTGTGATCTTCATAAATTATCCATTTCTAATACAATTAATTAGGGTCATTTATTCTAATTGGCTGCAATTCTGTTTTCATTCTCCCATGTTTTTTTTTGTTTTAACTCGCATGCATTGAGATTCACTCTTTGTGATGTGTAGCTACGAATTCTAATGAGCTCTATGAATTTTGAAAAACATAGTCATGTATCTACCTCAACAGTCATGAAACAAAAGATTTTAATCAATCCCCCAATTGTGCTGTGCTTCTTCTGTGTGGTCAACCTTTTCCCCTACTGCTCCCCGAGGAATGACTGTTTAGTTTTTCATCTTAAAGTGTTGTTTCCCAGAATATCATAAATGAAGTCATTTAATATACAGCTTTTACAAAGATAGCAATGTCAAAGCCTCCAAATATAATTATGGATTTATTTCCCTGCTGTTTATCAGTTGTTGTTTCGTCGATTTGCAGATCTGCTCTTAGGTATATATTTGTTAAAAAAAAATAATTGTTTTTCTTGGAAAATTGAGCCCCTTTATTATTTTGTCATGTTTCTCTCATGTAACATTTCCTTGTTCTGAAATCTATTTTGTATCAATATAGCTACTCCAACTTCTTTTTTGGTTCATGTTGCATGCTATATTTTTTTCTACCCTTTTGCTTTCAACCAATCTATGGCTTGATAATTAAATTGGGTTCCTTGTACAAAGCATGTAGCTGAACTTGCTTTACTTTTTCTTCTCTTTCTTTCTGGCAGGATGGCGGTGGGGGGGGTGTCCATTCTGACAATCTATGTTTTTTACACTGTGTCCTTAAATCTTTCATATTTAATGTGATTATAGCTATATTTGGATTGAACTCTACCACCCTGTTAGCTGTTTTCTATTTGTTCCATATGTTCTTTTTTTGTTCTTCACTTATTCCTTCTCTATTTTTATCTGTATATCCATAATAATTCTGAAGTTAGCATTCACCATAATACTACCTTTAAACACTACCTTTAAAAAATATTATACTGCTTCTTTGAGTGCCGAGATCTTATATTTAGTATATTGCCTTTTCCTCATCTTCATTTGATCATTCTTATCCTACATTTTATTTTTACCTATTCTACGACTCCACATTATATGGTTAACGGTTTGAAGATATCAACGAAGCCACCTTCTACTGAGTTAACTGTGTTTTCGTTCTCAGTTATTTCCATTTAATTCTTTCCTACAGTGTCTCTGTGCTGACATTACCCACCTGCTATGTGTTGTCTACCTTTTTCATTGGAGCCTTTAACACATTTATTAATTTTATTAATCTTACATGCACTATCATGTTATATGCTGTATCAGTTCAAACATCTGTGTAATATGTGAATATGATTCTGTTGATTAAATTGTCTTTGGGGAGTATGTTTTGCTTGCTTTCTTTCTTTCTTTCTTTCTTTCTTTTTTGGCCTTTGTATAAGCCTCATAATATTTTGTTGAAAACTGAACATTTTGTTTAAGGCAGTAGAAACTGAGATGACTAGTTTTATACTCAGAAATGACCACATCTTTTCTTCTGCTATCCCTTTGGTGTGGGGGCTGCATTATTCTCCGAAGGAGTGGCAGTGACTTTGAGGTTTTTACTGCTATCCTTACCTTGACTACACCACAGGCTTCAAAGTCCTCAAGCAGTACCTGGGGTTTAGGGTGGTGACTGGTTTCCCAAGGGTTTTTCTCAATGTCCATTCTATCCTTAGCATCGTGTCTTTTCTTTGTGCTGTGCCTCAGAGTCCGGCTGCAGCTACCACAGCAGATTGTAACGTTACTTTTGCTTGATGTTTGCCTGCCTCGTGGGGGAAGCCAGAGAGGTATTCTCTCATTTTCTGACTAAGCCTGGGTTTTAAGCAGCCACTTAAACACACGACTGTGTTAATGCGAGTGTGGCTTCGTCAAGCGCCCCCATCCCTCCTGCAGTTCTATTTCTTGACCTGGTGGGTATTCCTGCCTCCTCCCAAAGGATTATGGCTTTAAAAAAATTTTTTTTGGTACGTTCCTTTCTCCCAGTTTCCCTAAAGCCACAACTTTTGTTGCCATTTTCCCAAAATACTGATACATTTTTGCTTCAGAGAGATTATGGGGGAAGGGACAGGGAAGAATTTTCTGTCCTTCCCTCGGTCGCTTCTATTCTCATCTTTCAGGCCTTCACTTGGTGGATAATTTTTTGTGAGTTTAGTCTCCCCTGAACACAACCAGCTAGGGGAAAAAAAAAGTTTGCAGAAAAGCGTGCTTCCTTTCACACTGTTTGCACAGACTGCCCTCAGCCTCCACCACTTTGATTACTCTAATCCAAGGCTGCCTAGTCCAGCTGCATTATCTCAAATTAGCAGGCATTTGCATGTCTCCCCCACTGCTGGCACCTGTCTCTCCCAAATTTCAGTTAGCTCATCTTTCTGATGGGTTCAGAAAAAAAAAAAAAGCTATGACAACAGGTAGCTCACCTGATTGGTTTCTTTTTGTGTGATTGTCCACTGATATTTTTCATTCTTTCGGTTTCCCATCAGAAACTGAAGACAAGAGTGATTTTAAAAACCACGTAATTCATTATTTAAAAAATTTAAAGGAGAGGAACACAAGAAAGACACTAACGTTTACTGACATCTGCAATATGTAAGACACAATGCAGGCCAAGTGATTTGCATATAGCATCATGTTTAATTTTTTATAGCATTTCCACTTTACAAACTTTGTGAAGGTAAGAATACTGCCAGGACAGAGAGAATTTGTGTTTGGTGCGCTTACCTGTCTGAATGGGAACTGTTGTGCCCATATGTGTTATGTTTCATGCAATAAAAACATGGAGGGGTCAAGACAAGACATATTAAAAAATAGGTACTATAAAAGCATTTAAATATAGCAAGGAACACACTGCTGCTAATTTTATTAGGGTATTGTCCACTAGAATACTATTCCATAAAGCCAGAAATCAGGTGGGATTCAAAAATCAATGCACAGAAATTTTCAATGCAATACCTATCAAAATAACACCAGCATTCTTCACAGAGCTAGAGTAATGATCCTAAAATTTGTATGGAACCAGAAAAGACCCTGAATAGCCAAAACAATCTTGAAAAAGAAAACCAAAGCAGGAGGCATCACAATCCCGGACTTTAAGCTATACTACAAAGCTGTAATCATCAAGACAGTACGGTACTGGCACAAGAACAGACAGATCAGTGGAACAGAATAGAGAGCCTAGAAATGGACCCACAAATGCATGGCCAACTAATCTTTGACAAAGCAGGAAAGAATATCCAATGGAATAAAGACAGTCTCTTCTGCAAGTGGTGCTGGGAAAACTGGACAGCAATATGCAGAAAAATGAACCTGATGTACTTTCTTACACAATACACAAAAATAAACTCAAAATGGATAAAAGACCTAAATGTAAGACAGGTAGCCCTCAGAATCCTTGAGGAGAAAGCAGGCAAAAACTGCTTTGACCTTGGCTGCAGCAACTTCTTACGCAACATGTCTCCAGAGGCAAGGGAAACAAAAGCAAAAATGAACTATTGGGATCTCATCAAAATAAAAATCTTCTGAACAGTGAAGGAAACAATCAGCAAAACTAAAAGGCAACCAACGGAATGGGAGAAGATATTTGCAAACGACATACCAGATAAAGGGATAGTATCCAAAATCTATAAAGAACTCATCAAACTCAACACCCAAAACATAAATAATCCAGTGAAGAAATGGGCAAAAGACATGAATAGACACTTCTCCAAGGAAGATATACAGATGGCCAACCGACACATGAAAAAATGCTCCACATCACTCATCATCAGGGAAATAGAAATCAAAACCACAATGAGATACCACCTCATACCTGTTCAGAATGGCTAACATTAACAACTCAGGCAACAAGAGATCTTGGCAAGGATGTGGAGAAAGAGGATCTCTTTTGCATTGTTGGTGGCAATGCAAGCTGGTGTGGCCACTCTGGAAAACTGTATGAAGGTTTTAAAATTAAAATAGAACTAACCTATGACCCAGCGATTGCACTATTAGGTATTTATTCAAGGGATACAAGTGTGCTCTTTTGAAGGGGCACACGCCCCCCACTGTTTATAGCAGTGCTGTTGACAATAGCCAAAGTATGTAAAGAGCCCAAACGTCCATCAATGGATAAAGAAGATGAGGTATATATATATATACACAATGGGGTATTACTCGGCAATCAAAAAGAATGAAATCTTGTTGTTTGCAACTATGTGGATGGAACTGGAGGGTATTATGCTAAGTGAAATTAGAGAAAGACAACTATCATTTGACTTCACTCATATGAGGAATTTAAGATACAAAACAGATGAACATAAAGGAAGGGAAGCAAAAATAATATAAAAACAGGGAGGGGGACAAAACAGAAGAGATTCAAATATGGAGAACAGAGGATTACTGGAGGGGTTGTCGGGGGGATGGGCTAAATCGGTAAGGGGCATTAAGGAATCTACTCCTGAAATAATTGTTGCACTATAAGTTAACTAAATTGGATGTAAATTAAGAAAATAATTTAAAAAAATGAAAAGACTGGAGCACACACACACACACACACACACAAAGAAAAAAAAAAAAAGAAATCCTGTGGGATTTGGTAAAGGATCTGAACCAAAATCTCATCTTAGACTCTCACAAAAGATAAAAAATGAACAGCCAAAATGACACACATATTAGTTTTCTCTCTTCATCTTTCTCCTCTCACACATAAACCGTCATCAATTTTTTATCTGCAAGATTAAAATATAAGGTGTATGAATTAAATCTTGTTTATTAAAGACATTTAAATATTTTCGTAGTATGACACCAAAACATTTTTTGTGAGCCAGTGAAGCACATACTGACTTTCTAGTTACCTCCATTGAAAAGTCAATGGAGTTTACAAAAAATAAAAATAAAAACGAACTTTATGGTGAGTGTTTTATCATTTGTCTTTCAGCTCTAGTAGAGTTGTTTATGTAACATGTATTTGAGAATACATTGCTATATTTTCAACATTTTTGAAGTTAGATAATTCTCAGAGATTTCCTCTAAATCTGATGCAATTTTTATAACCTAACAGTTACAGTGTTTCTGTTCTGAAGATGGACAAATTTAGAAATGTTCCAGCTGTCTATGAAACTCAAATTGCTTATTGGAAAGAACTACGTGACTGGATTTTTCTTCAAATTCATATTTAGGGAGTCAGACATTGAGATATCTTAACACGTAAAGATTTTCAGCCTACAGAAATATCTTGACATTATGTTGAGTGCTAGCATTAAGAATAAAAAAAAAAATCTTCAATATTTTCCAGAATCATAAAGTTAACACATTTGTTTAGTAATAGTCTGTTGAAAGAGTCAGAAATTCTAAGAATTTCCTTCATCACTATTTGTGGTGGCCTGAAAAATGGTCCCCCTTTTTATTCGTGTCCTAATCCCTGGAATTTGTGTATAAGGCAAAGTCTGTGCAGATGTGATAAAGTTAAGTGTCTTGAAAATGGGGATGCTATTGGCCTAAATGTTTGTGTCCCCCCAATTTAAATGCTGAAATCCTAATGTCCAATGTGATGAAATTAGGAGGTGAGGCCTTTGGCCAGTGTTTAGGTCATGAGAGTGGAGCCCTCATGAATAGGAATAGTATTCTGGTAAAATAGATCCCACAGAGGTCCCTAGCTTTTTTCACCGTGTGAAGCCACAGTGAGAAGGTGCCATATATGAACCAGAAATGAGTCCTCACTGGCTACCACACCAAATCTGCTGGCGCCATGATCTTGGATTTTCCAGCTTCCAGAACTGTGAGAAATGAAGTTGTGTTCTTTATAAGCCAGCTAGTCTGTGGTATTTTGTTACAGTAACCCAAATGGATTAAGACAGGGGAGATTATCCTGGGCTATCCAGACGGCTTTTAAACTCAATCATAAATATCCTTATGATAGGGAGGCAGAAGATGTCACACGCAGACACACACACACACACACACACACACACACACACACACACACACACAAAGGCTATGTGAATATAGGGCAAAGAGATTTGAAGATGCTGGCCTTAAAGATGAGAGTGATGTGGCCAGAAGCCAAGGAATGCTGGCAAGGCAGCCACTAGAAGATGGAAGAGGCAAAGAAAGGATTTTCCTCTAGAATCTCTGGAGAGAGTGCAGCCCAGAAAATACGTTGATTTGGGGCTTAATGGTATTGATTTCAGACTTTTGGCCCTGAGAACTATGAGAATAAATTTCTGTTTTTTAAGCCACAGAGTTTATGGTTGTTGCTTACAGCAGTCACAGAGAACTAAAACATTGTTTAAAAAATAAGTTAAGTATTCAAAGCACACTCATCTATACATATATCGAAAAGTACCACTGGCCTGAATTAGCCTGCAATATTGGCCTGCTTTCATTCTGCTGGGGAGGATATATAAACTTAGAATACTGCTATATACATCCACGTGGTTGAAAGGTAGTTAATGACTAGCTAGACAAAGTAAATGTAGTTTATTTGGATCAAGAATTAACTTGGATTACATCTCAAATAGGAAAAAGAAAACCCACTGCCTTTAATGTAGTTAAATGATTAAACAGTCTCATGTTGCTTCCCAAACATCTTGTTCTATTAAAAAAAATGTTTCTTTTAAAGCTATCATGTCAATATTTTCCATTTCCCTTCACAACTGATAATGCAAATTGTGTAAAACCGTAATCAATATATTGTTTGCACTGACCCAGTCATCCTAAATATGAAAACAGAATAGTAATAGTAATGGCCCTAAATCAAGAGTATTAAGGAAATAGAGACCCTGACAATATGATTAAAAATGGCACAAATTTTAATGGCATCTATCTAAAAAAAACCTAACTGGTAATAAAATATAAATGTTGATTTTGAAAAGTGTGCAGAGAAGGTTGAAATAAATCTACTTTGTTTTTAAAATATCCTTCCAAATGAATAAAAATAATTATAAATTGATTATTTTCCCTCGTGTGCCCAAGAATTGCTTTGCTTAGATATTTATCAGCAGAAAGGCACTTAAAATCAATTATTATTATAATTTTATTTATTAAGATGAACCATAATAAGTAGCTCAGCCAAATGGCTAAGACATTATGGCTACTCCAATAAAATTAAGCTTGCTTATATTAGAAGGCCTCAACAAGGAAATAATATAGTGATGAAATTTAAAGATAGATAATTAACTTAAGAGACCTTGGAAATAATATCAGATCCTTATTTAAAAGTATACAGGAACCCAAATTAAACATTGTCTTAGCAAAATTCATACTTTAAAGATAAAACAAAAACAAAACTAGTTTGATGAAATCACCATTAAAATTGTGAAACCATCAGGATAGATTTAAATTCTACAGAATGATACTAAATACTATAATACTAAATACTAAAGGATAATACTAAAGGTAAGAAATTAAAACGATAGCAAATAATTCTGTAAATAGAATACAATGATAGTATAATGATATTAGGACATCGTCATTCAGTGAAATTCGCTCCTCAGAGCTGGTCTTAGAGGAATGCTTCTCAGATCTGAATTTGAGTACACACTCAAATCAATCACCTACAGATCTTGTTAAGATGCGTTTTCTAACTCGGTGGGACCTGAGATTCTGCATTTCTAATTCTCAGATGCCTTTGCTGCTGGCCCATGGCCCAGGCTGTAAGTAGAGAAGTGTTCAGGATATGAGAAAGAAGAGTCCTATTTATCCCTTGTTACCTCATGATCTAAACTCAGTATGCAAATATCCTTGTGTTTCAAATTAAATGGAGCCTCAAGTGGAACAGCACATAATCAACGCCCACAAAACTATATAACAAGTGTTAATTGACTCCCGGTTCTCCTTATGTTAATTAAGATGCAAAGGTATTATTAAATTTCAAGAGAACAGCTCTTCCTAAAACCTCACGAGTCCCCACAGCCCGAAGTGAACTTTCAGGCAATTCTCCACCTGAGGTGCAGCTGAACTGGCCTTATGAAACTCCCTGGGACCTTAAGAGAGCGTAGAGTGAAAACACCAAACAGGTATCTGCACATTGCAAATTCCTTAGATTGAAAGTGTTATCTCCAACTGTCATTTGTATTAACACTGATTCTCATTTCATTTAGATTCCTAAACACAAAAGGGGGAAAAATAGAAACCTTGACTCTCTAATACAGCACAGCAACTCAGATCACAGACTTTAATTATTTTTTAATGTTTATTTATTTTTGAGACAGAGAGAGGCAGAGCATGAATGGGGGGAGGGTCAGAGAGAGGGAGACACAGAATCTGAAACAGGCTCCAGGCTCTGAGGTGTCAGCACAGAGCCCCACGTGGGGCTCAAACTCACGGACCGTGAGATCATGACCTGAGCCAAAGTTGGACGCTTAACCGACTGAGCCACCCAGGTGTCCCAGATCACAGACTTTAACTTCTTATCCTGAATTTGGCACAAATTACTGCATTCTGATTTTAAGGTGCAAAACACCTATTATTTCACTTCTGTGAAAATAAAACAGTGAAATTTATGGTGCCAGTAATATGTCTTATTTTTGACATAGCTTGAAGTTAGACTAGTATCATAGGCATATCAAATATTAATGTCAAATAAAACCTTAAAGATAGTCCAGAAGAGGAAATATTGTCCAGGAAGGCTAATTGATTCTCCCAGAGAAAACTATACAAAGAGTTTCGGAACTCTTAGATCCCAGTTCTTCTGCTAATTGCTTCTGAGTAATTCATCGCTGAGTTATGCAAAAACTTGAAATTTAATTCTTTACTGGTTTACCAAATCTCTAAGCTGAAAGTTGTCATGCATACATGTAAATTTGCAACAGACACAGATTCCTAAGTATCGACTGATTGTGCTGACAGCACGATGATGCTGAGCCTCTCCATTCTACATTGAACTCTTAAGAGAGTATAGTGGTGAATATTAAAAAGAAGATATTTATAATATTACAATACAAAAAGAGGCACTGTACCCAGTGTATTAGCATACAAATGTATCAGAAATTTTGAAAATTTTCCATTAAATATTGAAGGTGGATAATATCAGTTTGAAGCAGGGAGTCAAAGTCGTATCACAAAGCAGGGAAAAGAAATTGCTACCACAAAATCTGGGTTCATTAATGTAACAGTTGATAAATACTTGTCCATTGTTGTCTTTTCTAGTAGTTAAATTTGCGTAAAGACCCTCATTATGAAGATTTTCAAACATAATTTTAGTAGTAAGATAGGATGAGATTTGCTACAGTAAAAACCCTGATATGTAAGCAGCTTAACACAGTAAGTTTATTTCTCACTTTTGCAAATTCTCAGATGTGTCAGAGAAAAGAGAAAAAGGCTCTCCAGGCTGTCTCTCAGATTTAATAATGTATTATATCTAGAATTATATTCATTCCCCTTGATTGTGCCTAACAATTTACTACTTGAAACTATGGCAGACAATTGAGATTTAATGGGTAGATTCAGTAACCTCATCCTGGCTTATTTCATTATAACTAGTAATAATATCACTTCATTAAGAAAACAAAAAAAAATCCATGTCAAATACTCAACTAAATTCTATGTCAGAAGAAAAGGTGCAAACTGGGACTATTCTAGACAAAATAGGATACTTGGTCTTTTGATTGTAAGCCATTGGAGATTTGTTTTATTTTAATGATTCGAAGAATACTCAAATGTCCATTTCTTATTCATTGTAACCAGTATTACTTATATTTAATCACTGTTATTATTACTACTTGGAAGCAAAAAATTAAGGCAGGCTACAAAACGTGAGATGATAGAAAACACTCTTGCTTCCCACTAAAGATGAATTCTGTGCTTCTCTCTTTCCACAACCTGAACTGAACATGAATAAACAAATAAATAAGATATAAATGCTTTGTGTCTCTAGTCATTAGACCACACGGCCTCTATTTAAAATTTCAAACTGTAGAGTAAAAGGCTCACAAACTAGTTATAACTTAAATTGCTCCTTCCTGTGGAATGGCATTCTCACACACCCACATGGGTGCACGCGTACACACACACACACACACACACACACACACACACACTTTATAATCTACTCATTCCGCCAAATAATAAAAGATTATTTTAAACTTTGTCTAATATTTCTAAATCTAAAAATGGTCCTATTCAATGCAATAGTTTCCACCCTTTATTAACAGAATTCTTAGTGAAAGCCATCAACAAAACAAGAAGTCAATTTACTGAATGGGAGGAAAGATTTTCAAATGACATATCCTATAGGGATTAATATTCAAAATATGTAAACAATTCATATAAGTCAAAACCAAAAAACCATAATCCAATTAAAATTGTGCAGAGGATCTGTGGGCCTGGGTGGCTCAGTTGGTTGAGCTTCTGACTTCAGATCAGGTCATGATCTCATGTTTATGGGTTTGAGTCCTGCATCGGGCTCTGTGTTGATGGCTCAGAGCCTGAAGCTTGCTTTGGATTCTGCGTCTCCCTCTCTCTCTGCCCCTCCCCTGCTCACATTCAGTCTCTCTCTGTCTCTCAAATAAAAAAAAAAAAAGAAAAAAAACAATAAAATTTTTTTTTTTAAAGTTAAAATTGTGCACAGGATCTGAATATCGACATTTTTCCAAACAAGACATTAGACAGCCAACAGACACATGAAAAGATGTTCAACATCACTAATCATCAGGGAAACAAAAATCAAAACCACAATGAGATATCACCTCACATCTGTCAGAATGGGGTATATCCAAACAACGAGAAACAACAAGCATTGGCAAGGATGTGAAGAAAAGGGAACTCTTGTGCACTGTTGGTGGGAATATAAACCGTTGCAGCCACTATTAAAAACAGTATGGGGCTTCCTAAAACAATTAAAAATAGAAATACTATATGATGTAGTAATTCCATACTGGCCATTTACCCAAAGAAAACAACAACACCAATTCGAAGATAAATGCACCCCTCTGTTTATTGCAGGGTTATTTACAATAGAAATGGAAGCAACTCAAGTATTCACATATATACACATATAAACACAATGGAATATTAGTCTCAAAAAAGGATGAAATCTTGCCATTTTCGACAATAAAGATGAACTTTGAGGGAATTATGTTAAGTAAAGTAAGTCAGACAGAAAAAGACAAATATCATACGATTTCACTTACATGTGGAATCTAAAAACAAAACAGACAAACAAAAACAGAAACAGGCTCATAAATACACAGAACAAACTGGTGGTTGCCAGAAGGAGGGAGGGAGGGAGGGAGGGGGATGGGTGAAATAGGTAAAGGGGATTAAGAGGTACAAACTTCCAGTTATAAAATCAATGTCATGGGGATTAACGGTTCAGCAAAGGAAAGACAGTCAATAATATTATAATAACTTTGTATGGTGATAGATGGTAACTACACTATGATGATGAGCATTTCATTATGTTTATAATTGTTGAATCACTTTGTTTTACACCTAACACTAATATAAAATTATAGGTCAACGATACTCCTTTTTAAAAAAGGATCCTTGGTTAAAGGAAAAGGAAGATGTAAAGAGGTATATAGAACATGTAATTCCATTTCTGCTAGACATATAGTTTCAAAAATCCACTATGAAAGGCATTCTATTAATGATATTCCACCTATCCAGGAAGTTACAATTCAGAACACTCCACAGAGATATGATCCATGAATGAAGTGCTTTTAAGATACTTTGATACAGGTGTCTTCTCCTCTGATTGTCAAAGAGGTACTGTTTCATAAAAGTTTTACCAACATAAACCCTAACTTAAGTTTTGGTTGAAGATACTGGAATTGGGGAAAATAATAAGAGATCACAGTGACTTAGGTTTCAGAGTCTAGGGGTGATTGAAAGACATTCAATCCAATCATTAGTCAGGCAGCTTTAACAACACACATTTACACAATTGCTCCTAAGGAAAAATTTATACCAAATTTCCAATACTGTGAGATGCAGAGCATGGATGTTGAAGAATTCTTTTATAGACAATTCTAGAATATAGCCGGATTTGGCAAATATTATCACTTATAAAAATATTTTCCCACCAGCTCTTGATATTTCTTTTCACTGTACATCATTAAGGTTTCTCTGCCTTTTGGAATCCACTCTACATATATATATGTAGAGTGTGTACCTGTACTTTGATATTCTTTCCAGAGGTCATTTGGTTTTCATATCTGTATTAAAAAAACAAATTTACCACTTCAAATTCAGATTGTGAGCAGTAATTTATTATTTCTACTCTTCTAAAGACACTGATAAAAGAGAAAAAAAAAAACAAATTACAGACTGGGAGACAGTACTTTCAACTCATGTATCTGATAAGAACTTGTATCCAAAAATATATGGAAAGCTCTCAAAACTCAATAACAAAGAAACAAGACAATTAAAAATGGACAGAAGATGAAATATGGACAGACACTTCAGCAAAGAAGATACAAGGATGGCAAACGGTACATGAAAAACTGGTCAACAACTTTGGCATCAGGGAAATGCAAACTAAACCCACATTGAAATACCAATACAATCTATTAGGATGACTAAATTCATAAATCCCGACCATATCGAGTGTTGAAGATGTGAAGGAACTAAAACTCTCTTATGTTGCTAGTAAGAATGCAACATGGCTCAACTACTTTGGAAAACAATTTGGCAGTTTTCTTAAAAGTTAAACATACACCTTGCATATGATCTAACCATTCTACTCCTAGTTTACTGAAGAGAAATGATGCATGTGTCTATACAAAGACTTTTACAAATATTAAAAGCTCTATTTTTAACACTCTCAAACAGGAAATGAATCGAATCTCTAAAAACACATAAAAGATTAACAAAAACGTGATACTGCTCAGCAATGAAAATAAATTAACTACTGACACGCACAACATGAATAGATCTTAAAATCATTATGCAGAGTGAGTCAGAAACCCCCCCTCAAAAAAAGTACCTACTCTGTACTTCTATTTAAAATTCTAGAGAAATACAAATTATAACAACAGAAATCAAGTAAGTGGTTAGCTGTGGATGACAGAGGCAAGGATATATAGAAAAGAGGGATTAGAAAGGGGCATGAGGACACTTTGTGTGTGGGGGTAATGGATAAAGGTTTCTTGGTTTGATTGTGGTATTGATTTACAATTCTATATACACGTCAACACTTAAAGTATACATTTCAAATATATGCAGTATATTTCATGTCAATTATATCTCAATAAAACTGTTAACATAACATTTAATATCATTTCCCCACCCAACAGATGACATGAAAATCCAATCACCTGTGTCTTTGGGGTATCATGTGACATTTTTAAGGATATCATCCTAACCGGATGGCAGTTTTATGCTTTAGTCCATGTTAATGAGATCTGAACTGCCTACGATCTGAGTCACTTTTACTCAGAAATGCCTTATCTTTATATTAAATCATACAATATTTGTCATGAATATTTTATTCCTCATATCAATAACTCATACAGCCAGGAGCAACTAACACAATTTGTATTATATATATAATCAGATAGGAAGAGATTGCATTAATTTTTTTTTCAATTTTCATGACCTTGTTTAATTTTATAACTATAGAGATTTTGTGAAGAGACACTGGAAGTTACAAACTGATCCATTCAAACTTAATGTAAACAGCAGCAATAATACACTCAGTGAAAACTCTAAGAGTAAATACAAATGTCAGTGTATTCCTGCATTCAGAAATATTTTTGTTTGTGCCTTCAATTGCAATCGTGACATCAACACAGTAAATGTTCAATAAATGCTGTAATTCTTCATCTGATGTAATCAGGAAGTACCTCTTCCAGGAAAGTGACTTCATTGGGTAATTTGAAATTCTATTTGTACAAGTACCAAATACTTCTTTATTCATGATTTTGGAAGCATCTCAGCTAAAATTCATTGTGTGCATTGCTATCTTCTATCTAGAGTATAAGCAGTTTATAATCCAGTCGTTTATTGAGAACCAAACAATGTGTTCCAGAAACTTTGCTAGGTATTGATCACACATTATTTCCAATAGTCACAATTTTAGTAGTAAATAACCTGAGATATTCTGAAAGGTTAAGTGGCTTTCTGCAAAATTTACATTGCTGAAATATAAAAGAGAGGGATCTGAATTTGGGTGCCAGACACAAACTTTCAGATCTACCCTGCTTCTTCTGTAAACTAAAAAAAGTTAGATACAATGATATCTAAATTTTATTCTAGTAAAAACACTATTTGGAAAAGGGTAACACTAATTAAGTAAGTGTTGAATATTCTCTGAAATTGACAAGATTATTCCATAATTATTTACTGTATAGGCAGGATCATTACACATATACATTCCAGTCAACAACTAGAAATATGTGTAATTGTTAAAAATTTCCCCATCTTTGGGGCGCCTGGGTGGCTTGGTCGGTTAAGCGTCCGACTTCGGCTCAGGTCATGATCTCACGGTCCGTGAGTTCGAGCCCCGCATTGCGCTCTGTGCTGACCGCTCAGAGCCTGGAGCCTGTTTCAGATTCTGTGTTTCCCTCTCTCTCTGCCCTTCCCCTGTTCATGCTCTGTCTCTGTCTCAAAAATAAATAAACGTTAAAAAAATTAAAAAAAATTTCCCCATCTTATGAAATATCTAGACAATCAATGATTTGATAATATACATACAATATATATGGGAAATCAAGTGCTAACTATATAAAACATGACTTCTCAATTTTGGTTGATTTATTTCATTTTGACGGTCTTTTTGTTAATGAGTTGTGTTTTGTTTTGTTTTTAGAAATAAAAAGAGGTGTGTTTCACTTTTCTTTAATTTTCTTTTGTGCATTTTTTCAATAAATATTGAGGAGCTACTATGAATTAGGTGATGGGTTTTTAATTTATTATGAAATATATACTATTAAAACCTCCTCTCATCCCAAGTTAAAATCCCCTAGGTCTGAAGCTTAAAATAATGATCCTTTTTATGAAGCAATTTTTGGTTCACATCAGTTTGCCAGGTTAAAAATAAAATATCTTGTGAGAAAGTTCCCTGCTCTTGGCAAAGGATTTGAAGCTTTATTTGAAATCCTAGTAAAGGTCTTTGAATCTGTGTTTATTGATTCCACATGATTAAGGCCCTATGCGGTCAAAAAGTACCAGGATTATTACCCCCAGAAAAAATCCTGCATTGTTTTATACTTGAATGTCTCTCCATCTTTCCAGGCAAACTTTAGTTTGGATCTCAAGTAAATTTTTAAGGTTTTTTTTTTCCCCTGTATTTTTTCACTGTATTTTGTTTTGGCCTTTTATTTTTCTTATTCTTATCTGTATGAATGTGAGTGTGTGTGTGTGTGTGTGTGTGTGTGTGTGTGTGTGTGTACTCTACACACGTTTTCCCCAGAAGAAGTGTTGTGTGATTCTTTACATAAATCTATAGAATATTTTATATTCGCCTCTTAAATATATTTTACTTCAAGTGTTAATATTTGTATTTGAGGACACATATACAATTATGGACTCTGATAATACCCTACTCCCTTGTTTATCCATCTTTGAATTATTTCAACTTTGCAATTCACCAGGGAATCGTAGCAGAAGGACCAGAGAGCAAAGATTCGTAATTTTTACCTTGGCCATGTAAAATTAGGAGGTTTCATTAACAGAAAATCTTTGTGAAATCATACAAGCAAGATTAAGTTTATTGTGACAGTAATAACAACAACAAAACCCAGCAACCGCCAGAATATAACAAAATACACAATAAAAATGAAACCTATGACATGTCCCTACCGAAAAAGTATTGGGATCAGGCAGAATACTGGAACTGTGGAACAGAACCAAAATCTATATAGGGTTGGTCCCACCTCTCAAAGCCTCATGCAATACTGGAGACAGAGGTCAGAGTCCTATTTCACTGCACCATGTTGCTCCCATCTCTGCTGGGCTGCAGGTATCCTCACTGAAATCTGACTATAGCATGACACTTGGTTTTGATTTTGTCCATACCATAGCAGGAGAGGTGGAAAGAGGTGGTCTGAACAGGACAAAATGACACAGAAAACAATGAAAAATTGAAGACAGAAGAGCTTTCCAAGAGGAGAAAAAGGGAAGGCTTCCACTATCTGAATTTTGTGTATCACATATGTATAATATCTAAAGAATATGTCTTTCTTTTTGAAATAGCTTCCAACCAGTTGTATAAATGTGGCATTACAAACTGAAGAAAAAAAAATCACAGTCCAAAATAAATTAGAGAAAATCTCCGGTAAAACTGTGACCCTCAAATCTTGGTATTCTCAAAATTATAAGCCGTTGTTAACTTTATAAACTCTTTATTTTCTTAAAAGATTATAAAACCTTTGGTAACATCAGAGATTTGAAGTATGTTGACTTGCCTAATATATTTTTAATTTTTTTTTTTAATTTTTAAGTAGGCTCTATAACCAATGTGGGGCTTGAACTCATGAGATTAAGAGTAACATGCTCTACCGACTGAGCCACTCCAGGAGTATTTTTTCTTGAGCCAATTGGTTTGGTTTCTAATTTTCATCATTGAATTCATGTATGAGGAATAGGCCATAGTAATATATTCTTTGAAACAGCAACTTGGTTTGAGCAATCACTCCATTAAAACATAACTGTATGATTTTACCAATCATAACTTTCTTATAATTTATTTTTGTTGGGGCACCTGGGTGGCTCAGTCAGTTAAGCATCCAACTCTTGATTTTGGCTCAGGTCATGAGCTCACAGTCATGAGATCAAACCCTGCACCGGGCTCTGTACTGGGCATAGAGCCTACTTAAAATTCTTCCTCCCTCTCCCTCTGCCTCTCCCCTGCTCACGCATGTGCACGCACATGCTCTCTCAAAAATATTTATTTGTGAAAAATGGAGGTGACAACATCATCTACTTCACTCAGGTGTTTCTTCAAAAGTTGCACACTAAAGGCTATTTATAGCTTGTCCTGTTCCTTAAGACTTAAGATACCTTACAAAGATGCACACCATATATCAAGATAAAACAGTACTAGACCCATAGCTGATGTTCAAAAAGATACTTGATTTATAATACAAAAAACAAGAAAAAATAAAGCAAACAGGAAAAGGTGTTGAAAAGTGTTGTAGACTGTTGAATAAATAGCATAAACAAAATGCATCAAAATGCAGGCATTTTTATACAACTGGTAAACACGGATCCCAAATTTGGTTCCGGGTTTCTAATAATGAAAACATAAGAACAACAAAAAGCAACTTAAGCTTCACTGGGTCCAGGCCAAACATTTCTTGCCTGTATGCTCAAAACCCCAAACCATGTAATGCAACCTAAAACACCATTCTTAGAGTAAATACAGCAGCAGTCTCATTGCATTCATGTTTTGAATCCTTCGGTGTAGGTAATGGGTTCCCGCCAAAGTGCAATACTGACAAAATGAACCAATGGACTCCAGTGAGAAGTAGTCCAGGTATCTGACTCTGTCATTGCCTGCATTAATCCACGAATGGATTTCAGCTTTTTTTATGTTTGTTTATTTATTTATTAGAGAGCGAGATGGAGTGTGACTGGGCGAGGGGCAGACAGAGAGGGAGACACAGAAGGCAGAGCAGGCTCCAGGCTCTGAACTGTCAGCACAGAGCCCAACGTGGGACTCGAACTCATGAGCAAGATCATGATCTCAGTCAAAGTTGGACGCTTAATGGACTGAGACACCCAGGCAACCAAATTCAGATTATTTACAGAAACGGACAGACTATACATTCTTTTGAAAACAGCTTAATAAAGCATCATTGATATAAAAAACTGCACATACTTAATGCATACAGATTTTAGGTTGGGCGGATGCATACACCTGTCATACCATCATCAAAATCAGGGTACTGCATATCCATCAACTTTAAAAGTGTCCTTTTGTTTTTTTTTTTCTTTGTTTTGGTCACTAGTTTTGTGAAAGAAAAAAAAAACCACTTAACGCGAGGTCTACCCTCTTAACAAAATATTACGTGCATAATATGGTATGATACTGGCCTAAAGACAGTTTGTAATAGAAATATTTCCATTAGTGCCTTTTTTTTTCTGTTTGATACATCAGCACCCATTAATTTTAATGGTAATTTTGCATTCCTGTTTGATTTTCTTTCACACAAGTAGTCTATTAAATTTTCATATCAAATGTTAATGATGAAACTTATTTTAACTTATTTTTATTACTGTTACTTGTGCCACTACACCAATGTTTCATGATCTCCGCCTTTGGGTTTTCATACCGATACTCTGTTTTCTGTCTTTTGGTACAGGGATATGCATTGCTTTACTTAGGCTGTTCTAGTAACTTGGAAGACACTCTGTTTTAACCAAATAGTGAAGGTATGTTTTATATATCATGAAAATACCAAAATAGGTAATAACTGACATGCACATTTTATATGTAGCCAGCATTCTTTCACTCTTTCCCAATTGTACTAAGGTATCTTTGTATTACATAACTATTACTATATTCATTTTATGATAATTAGTTTCTATTTAGATCTCAGTTATACAACCATATATATATTTTTTTTCTGTTAAACTTCAAATGTGTCGAGTTAATCATTGGTCTTCACAATCTCTCTCTCTTATTTCATTAGTTTCCTTTCAGTCCCTATATCATGTACCTCCGTAGTTATTCACTTGTATTTGAAATATAGTTTTTATATGTAAGTATCTGTTAAAATACTAAAGACAGAACTTGCAAAATCAGTATTTTTTTAACTGTTTTACTCAACTGTGTGTTTCAGTTTATCCACTCTGGTTTCTCTTGCTCTTATCCTGTCTTCTTTTGGATTGACCATATTATACAATTTCATTTTAATTAATCTATTGCTATTTCAGCTTTAGTTTACAGATTATTTAGTGGTTAATGAACATTCATCCTTAACTTCAGTCTCCCTAGCTTTAATATACAGGCATCATA
This sequence comes from Acinonyx jubatus, assembly GCF_027475565.1. Lineage (NCBI taxonomy): Eukaryota > Metazoa > Chordata > Mammalia > Carnivora > Felidae > Acinonyx > Acinonyx jubatus. Next base: position 116,861,689 of record NC_069384.1, read on the forward strand.
ACTGAGGAATGTTCTATGTTTACTTTAAATTCAGATACTGCAAAGATACTGAAAAGTGCAAAATGTATTTTGTATTTTCTCTCGTGTTTGTATTTCCCAGGACCCTCATTCTTTTATGAAAATGGGACTTACCACTTCGTATTATTTCCATTCAGCCTGAAGGTTATCTTCAACATTTTTAGGAGTATGGTTTTTTGTGTGATGAGATGGTTTCTTCTGAAAATGTCTTTGTTTCTATTTAGTTCAGCACTTCAAAGATGTTGTTCTACTCCACCCGCCATTGTTGCTGGTTATTTGAATAAATGTTCCTTTGTATGTAATGCATTCTTTTGTTTAGCTGCTTTCAAGAGCTTTTCTATATCTCTAGTATATATCAGTTTTTATAGGATGCATAGAGAAGTGGTTTTCTTTGTATTCTTGTATGTAGGTACAGTGAACGCCAGGAGTCTGTAAATTTCTGTCTTTCACAAAATATTAGATTTGTAAAAAAATTTTTTAAATGTTTATTTATTTTTGAGAGACGAGAGAGACAGAGCACGAGGAGGGAGAGGGGCAGAGAGAGAGGGAGACACACAATCTGAAGCAGTCTCCAGGCTCTGAGCTGTCAGCACAGAGCCTGACGCGGGGCTTGAACCCAAAAACCGTGAGATCACGACCTGAGCCAAAGTCAGTTGCTTAACCGACGGAGCACCCCAAAATACTAGATTTTTTTTTAGTTTATTTATTTTGAGAGCGTGCATGAGCAGGTGAGGGACAGAGAGAGGCAGGGAGAGAGATAATCCCAAGCAGGCTCCACACTGTCAGTGTGGAGCCCGACTTGGGCCTCGAACTTACCAACTGTGAGATCATGACCTGAGCTGAAACCAAGAGTTGACTACTTAACCAATGGAGCCACCCAGGCACCCCAAAATATTAGGTATTTTTAACATTACTCTTTCAAATATTTTCCTGACTCATTTTATCCCTTATTTCTTTCACTGACTTAATTATATGTCATTTAACTTTTCATTTAACAATAAACTTTGACATTATGCCACAGGCCTCCCCAGGCCTTTGTTTTTTCTTGTTTTGTTTTGTTTGTTTTGTTTTGTCTTTCACAACTGACAACTTCTACTGATTAATCTTTTAATTCCTTAGCTCTTTATTTTGGAATCAACAAACCTCTGTTAAGCTCTTCCCTTGATTTTTTTCTTTCATATTTTGGATCTTAGGATTCCACAATGTATGATTTATTTGATCTATTTTGCAGTTTTATTTCTCTAGTGGTTTCCTGTCTTTTAAATTCATTCCGAACATAATTTGCCCTACGTCCCTGAGCACAGTTGTAGTAGCTGCTTTAAAAACATCATCTGCTAATTCTAACATCAAGATGATCCCAGGGTTGGGTTCAACTGCCTTTTATCATGACTGTCAGTCACATTTTTCATTTCTATATATTCCGAGTTATTTTGGATTAGATCTTTAACGTTATAAATGATCCAGTGTTCAGGTTCAGTTACATTCCTCCCTAGTGAATTAGTCATTTTGCTTTAGTAGTAAGTTAACACAACTGAGCTTAATTCCAAACGCTAAATCTTAGTTCAGTTCTTTCAACTGTAGCCAAGCTCCTTCAACTTTTCTACATTCACTCGTAGTGGGAGATCTGAGCAGTTTATAAGCAGAATAGGACAGTTTCTCTATGCTTTCCTCCCAGATGGGATTTCCCACCTCCCTTTTCAGTTGTTATGGTTGAGCTACCTAGTCCTTTAAGCCCGTTAAATGACAGATGTCCTCTCCCTAATTTTGCCACATTTGCCTGCCTCTAAGCCAGAGAATGGGAATGCCTTCCCGTGCTCTTTCCTCCTTCCATGTGTCAACCCCCTGCAATATCTATGGTCTGTTTTTCACTTTCTAGTGTTTTCCCCTAGAGTTTACAGTTGTTTTCCATGGAAGGGCCAGTTGATAAGAACTACTCAAGCATTGCTAGAGGTGGAATTTCTCGATTTATCTACTTGTGTTTTGGGGATCTGTCAATATTATTATATGTGCATCTAATGTTTTCCTTTTAAACTCCACCTAGTGTTTTGTAGATAGATCCATTTACCATTCTTTATTTTTCCTCTAGGATTGAGCACCAACAGTGTCTGTTATTCTCTGATCTACAAATACTTTGTCTAGTAAATATGTATATGTATGTATGTATGTATGTATGTGTGTGTATACATACACACACACACACTGTGTATATATTTCATCAGGAAAATATTTTTATATATAGGTTATATATAAACTTGAACAACTGGACTATAGTTACCAGACCATTCAGCACAGAGCCTGAAATATTTCACTAAATATTTCCAGATTGCTTTCAGGAACGTATAGTAATTTTACACTATCACCAGTAGCACATGAAATCTCAATTATCACAATCATTGCTTCATTTCTTGCTTATCTTCTCCTTGTAAGGTGTTATCTCTGTGTTGTCATCTGCATTTTCCATTTGATTAGTAATTTTGAACATCTCTTCATATACACGTTACTCATTCGATTTGGCTTTCTATGAATTCTTTGTGTGTTTACTTGCTTTTAATTAGATGTTTTGTTTTTTGCTTTTGTTATTGTTGATTTCTCAAGAGTTCCCTTTGTGAAATTATGTGTTCAAAAATTACCAAGTATTTCCTCTTGGTCTGTCATCTCTCTGGTATCCATGCCTATGGTATCCTTTACTGAAAAGAAATCCTTAATTTTGAAGCCGTAATATGCTCTTTAAAAAAATAATGTTTATTTATTTTTGTGTGAGAGCGAGAACATGCACCCAAGATGGGGAGGGGCAGAGAGAGAGGGAGACACAGAATCCAAAGTAGGCTCCACGCTCCAAGCTGTCAGCACAGAGCCCAACATGGGGCTCAAACCCACGAACCGTGAAATCACGACCTGAGCGGAAGTCAGTCACTGAACTGACTGAGCCACCCAGATGCCCCGATATGCTCTTTTTTAAAAATTTACTTCAGGGGGCCTGGGTGGCTTAGTCGGTTAAGCAACCAACTCTGGATCTCAGCCCAGGTCTTGATCTCAGGGATCTGAATTCAAGTCTCATGCTGGGCCTGGAGCTTACTTAAAAAAATAATAATAATAAAAATAAAAAATACAAATTTACTTTAGGAGTCTTACTTAAGAAACTCACTTCCAGTCAGTTATAAAATAATTATTTCAAGTTTAACATTTAGGGCTCTAGTATACCTAAAATTCAACTTTATATGTAACATTATTAATATTAGGTATTAATTTCTTTTCAGCTTTATCAAACTCTATACTTGGATGTATTACTGAGCTTTCTATTCTTCACTGATAGTCTATTGTTTCTCACATGGGGACTGTTCTGCATTTCTGTGGCATGTTTCAATGTCTTGAGTAAGTACTCTTCAATTTTTTCTTCAAAGTTGACTTCTTCATTGGCCTATATTGTCCCATAAGTTTTAGAACAACCATTTTGTCCAAATATCAAGACTGTATTTAATTTGTAAATTAATTTGGGGAGAGTTGACATGTTTTACAATTTCAGTAGTTTAATTCATAAAAACTGTACAACGCTTTAAATCTTCAGACCCTGTCTTTGTGGAATTCTGTTATTAAAATTTTTCTCCATGAAAGTCTTACAATTTTCTTTAAATACAGTTACTGGATAATGTAAAATTTCAGTTTCTATTATAAATATTTTCCATTTCTTATAGTTTTGGTTTGATTTCTACTGTGTATATTTAATCTAATAAGTAGTAGCAGTGTTGATTTTATTAATTGTTACAATTTATTATTATTGCGTTTTCTAATTATAACTTTTATATCATCCCTTGCACTCTTATATCACTTATTTCTTTCCCATATATCTAGAGAGTTGTTTTGGTTACTGGCATTAATAGAATTAAACTAATAACCTTTAACAAATACACTTAAATTTTATTTATAAATTTCAGACCAGTTTTCTCTCCAACATACGGGGTCTTTTAAAAAAAAAGTGTTATGACAATGAATTAAAATGTGAAATTTAACTTTCCCATTTTAGATGTTTGAGGAGGAAACCTGCAATATCACAACAATATCCGTGAGAAATCATAATTAAGAATACAACAAGAGTGGAGAAAATTAAGTATGCAAAAGTATGCAGCTATTTTGTTCTCACTAGTTAAATTTCAAAGCCAAGAATTTATGAGTGCTTTTAATGTAATTCTTTGTGATTTTGAAGCTAAATTTAAATCAAAGCTATGGAGGCTAAAAGTTGAAATAAAAACTTGTCAAGGTGATTACCAATAATTGCCAAACATCAATATTTGAAAGTGACAAATTTTGAGTTTCTCCTAAATGATGAATCATACATAAAATGTTATTTCTATGCAATAGTTTAGGAAGCACTTCTTGCTGAATTCTTTTTTGTGGTGCGAGAACAAGAAGTTCGTGATGTTACTAAGACTTTCCCTCTCTAGCTTTAAAATCAGAAAACTGGAAATAAATAACAAGAAGCCCCTTTCTACTTTGGCAATATAGTGGATTAATGGCGATTTCAAATATTCTATTTAACAAGAAATTTCTGTATCTCCCTCCCACCACAAATGATATTTTGAAATGTGTATAGAATATAAAATCAGTAAGGGGAAGTAAAAGTCAATTACACTGTTAGTGGAAACGAATATGATGAAGGCTATACATGACTTAAATGAATCTGTGTGGTCAGAATTTAATTCAGTATCCACAGTGTGGGGTCACAGGATTATTACCCACAGGCAGAAAGATAATAGGCAAATTTAATCATTCTTCTTCAGTTACAGACAGACTTAACACACAGGGATTTTGGAACTGCTATTTCATATCACAGAGAAAACATTAAAACAATTTAAAACTTAAAACTATTAAAAATGTTGCTTGAGTTTTGCTTATATTAATATATACCTATTTAAAATATTTATAAATTGGGGCGCCTGGGTGGCGTAGTCGGTTAAGCGTCCGACTTCAGCCGGGTCACGATCTCGCGGTTCGTGGGTTTGAGCCCCGCGTCGGGCTCTGGGCTGATGGCTCAGAGCCTGGAGGCTGTTTCCGATTCTGTGTCTCCCTCTCTCTCTGCCCCTCCCCCGTTCATGCTCTGTCTCTCTCTGTCCCAAAAATAAATAAAAAAAAGTTGAAAAAAAATTTTAAATATTTATAAATTATCATCTTTAAGCATATCTGTTATTTTAGTTATGCATATCACCTTGCATTTAAATACACCTTTTTGGTGTTAATGTCTGATTTTTTACATTCTCTTTTCAAACTTTAGTTCTTCATCCTTTGTGTTTTGAAACTAAAATTCACATTATTATCAAATAAGTGCAAGCCTATTTGTTATATAATTTCTATTAATTCCTTGAGTAATTTCTTTAAATTTTTTTTAATGCTTATTAATTTTTAAGAGAGAGAGCACGAGGAGGGGAGCAGAGAGGGAGAGAGACACAGAATCCAAAGCAGGATATGGGCTCTGAGCTATCAGCGCAGAGCCCGATGCAGGGCTCAAACCCACGAACCATAAGATTATAACCTTAGCCGAAGTTGGATGCTTAACCAATTGAGCCACCCAGGTGCCCCAATTCCTTGAGCAATTTCAAAAAGACTCTCTTTATTCATTAACTTTTCTTCTTTCCCTGAAATAACAGAAAAATGAAACTTTTTTTTTCATTTTTTCATGTTTTTATTAAATTCCAGTTAGTTAACATAAAGTGTAATTTTACTTTCTGGTGTAGAATTTAGTAATTCATCACTTATATACAACAACCAGTGCTCATCAAAACGAGTGCCCTGCTGAATACCCATCATCCACTTAACCCATGCCCTCATCCATCTTCTCTCCCAAAACCCTGAGTTTGTTCTGTATAAGTGAGAGTCTGGTTTGCCTCTTTTTTTTTCTCCGCCCCCCCCCCCCCATGATCTGCGGTGTTTCTTAAATTCCACATGAGTGAACTCATATGGTATTTATCTTTCTCCAATTGATTATTTCACTTAGCAAAATACACTCTAGCTCCATCCATGTCACTGCAAATGGCAAGCTTTTATTCCTTATTTATGGCTGAGTAATAATATTTCATCTTCTGTATATACCACATCTTCTGTATCCATTCATCAATGGACTTTTGGGCTCTTTCCATAATTTGGCTATTGCTGATAATGCTGCTATAAACATCGAGGTGCATGTATCCCTGTGAATCAATATTTTTGTATCCTTTGGGTGAAAACCTACTAGTACAATTGCTGGATCACAGGGTAGTTCTATTTTTAAGTTTCTGAGAAACTTCCATACTATTTTCCAGAGTGGTTGCACCAGTTTGCATTCCCACCAACAGTGTCAGAGGATTCCTCTTTCTCCGTATCCTCACCAGTATCTGCTGTTTCCCGTGTTGTTAATTTTAGCCATTCTGACTGGTGTGAGATGATATCTCTTTGTAGTTTTGATTTGTACTTCCTTGATGATGAGTGATGTTGAGCATCTTTTCATGTATTTGTTAGCCATCTGGATGTCTTCTTTGGAAAAATGTCTATTCGTGTGTTCTATCCATCTCTTAATTGGGTTAGTTTTTTGAGTGTTGAGTTTGATAAGTCTTTATAGATTGTGGATACTAACCCTTTATCATTTACAAATACCTTCTTCCAATCTAAAGGCTGTCTTTTACTTTTTTGTTTGATTGTTTTCTTTGCTATGCAGAAGTTTTTATGTTGATTAAGTCCCAACAGTTTATTTTTGCTTTTGTTTCCTTTGCCTCAGGAGATATTTCTAGTAAGAAATTACGATGGCCAATGTCAAAGAGGTTATTACCTATGTTCTTCTCTAGGATTTTAATACTTTCATGTCTCATATTTAGGTCTTACATCCAAAAAAAAAATGAAACATCTTTTAAAGTAAGCATAACAATTATTGTAAATTAGCAACTTTAAGTCAACAAAAATAGAATTTACTTTAATATCACATGTATTTTTGAGTTTGAGTTCTTATTCTATTTTATCTCACTTTATCCCGTCCATTGATATTGCCTTAGTCAAATAATAGAATGCCATGTTGGTTGAGCCTCAATGACTTCTATCCTCATATTTCAGTTGTTAAAACACTATTATAATCATTATCACTCAGAATTAATCACTAGAGTCTTAAGATGTATGTTTTCCCTCCTGGCACCTATTTCAGTATTTGTTCCCTTTCTCAAAGCAAAGTAATCACAAACTTTTCTGGAAAACTTAAATATACTTTTATTTTAGCATCGTAAAAAGCTGAATTCATACCTAATCGCAATGATCTATTTAGTTGTGCCAAACATATTCATCTAAGTTGAGTCTATTTGGCCTCTGTGGGCACCCAGGCATTTCCCCTGGCTCCGGATGAATGTTAAGACCTACAGCTTAAAATACTGAAAAGAGAAAGTTCGGTTTAATGTAAAACTCCATGGGCATTTTTTTTTTCACCTTCTCCAGAAAAGACAGAAAACACTAGGTGTTTTGTTTTTGTTTTTCTTTTCATATTTTGCACAATTCTATCACTATTAAGAAGGAAATTAGAAAATAGGCTTTGATTCCTGTTTTAAATCAATGAGATCATCAACATAATATTTGCAAGGTCCTCAAAGCTGAAATATTTTGTCAGTTGTTACATAATTTAACATACAATTGAAGTTATATTATACAACTGAATCTTTATTTCTATTCCTAGTATCACATCTTTTATTGAAAACCTTAAGCTTAGATACAAAAAAAGGAAGTTAGTTAACTTGATTTATGTTTGTTTTCGTACACTGAGGTCATGACCGTGATCTTTCTTTCAATCTATTATTTCAAGAAATATACAATATCTAGAGAATTCTAAGAAGAATATTCTAACAGTGTTAATAAATTTCCACTGTGTAAAAATAATAGTATTTGATCCAGGAAATAAATTCTAATTAAATAGTCATATAATAACTATTATATATTTATATATACATCGGACTCTTCCTCATATATTTACACATCTCATGTAAATGTACATGTACATCTCATGACACTTCCTCATGTATTTACAAATCAGACAACATCTGATATATATCTGACACTTCATGTATTTACATCTGACTCTTCCTCATGTATTCCCACTAAACATCTCCTTTGAACTGCAAGTCAGTCCTGTTTGGTAAGATGGTTTACAAGTGTGCAATTTACTAGGTAACACACCCAGATTCTGAGCCTAACAATATTAGGCTTTCTGAGATCCTGAATACTGGAAGCATGTTCCAAGAAGTTTACCTTCTGCTAGAATAAAAGATTGGATTTCAAAATATATTCAAAGAAGTTTCTTTAGGCTACCCCCTACGGATTTTCATCAAAAAGTAGCAACAGCTTTGGCTAACATAAATTAACATGAAAATTTTATTTTTTAAGCCATTCAGAAAATCCTATTTCTGTAGAGTTACATAAAGTGAGTCATTTAATCCATGCCCCTGCCTCCATGTGAGATGATGCTATGACTAGTCATGTTTCAGATCATCATATGAATGTATGCACAACAAGATACCATATGCGTAGGCATTTGAATTTGATTAAGTTTACTTTAATGGGCTCCAGAGAGCCCAAAAAGAGTTCTAGAAGCTTTTAGAAAAGGAATTGTTATGTTTAAGACAAAATAGAGACTTCATCTTTTTTAATGTGACAATTCTCGAGCATTAAAAACAAATGACGAATATAAATAGTGATCTTGGAGCCTACATAACGCTTATATCCTTTATACTCTTTTTAGTAATTGAAAAGAGATTGCACTAATTTGCCTATTATTACAGCCTTGGTCCCATTTGTTTTCAATGTATCTGGCTGGGTTACAAATCTGTGGTATCCTTGATCTATTTTGTTTTTATTTATTTGGTCATTTTAAAATTATAACAAAATGCATATGAAAATGAGCACTAGATGAGTCATTCCATTCAGATATCTGCTCTGTTCTGCTCTATCATATTCTTATAACTGTTCATTCTAAATTAATATACCATTTTAATGGTACTTCCACTCCAAATAATCCTATTTAACTCAAAGCACTTATCTGACATTATATACTTAATTTTTTCTGTATAACATCTGTTTTCTCTACTAGAATGTAAATCCAATATGGACAATAACTCCGTTTTCTTTGCTGCTATATTATCAGCCCTAAAAAGATAAATGTGACAGAGTAAGAATTCAATGAAAATATAATAAAGAAATAAATAGAAATTTAGTACTTTCACATCTCTAACTAATCCTTTTATTATACCAATGTTAACTGTTTGGTGTGTACCCTACCGTAGTTTCCTCCTTTGAATATATTTGTTGTTGTATTTGATTTTTAATGGCATCGTTTCACTACTTGCACATTTTAATTTGGACATGCATTTAATTAAATACGTTCACTTGTGTATTAGTATTTCTATGGGACAGACTTCCAAGGTGAAAATTCTGGCTCAGTGTGAAATACAAATTTTATACATATTGAAAGATAATTTAAAAATGTGTTAATTTTTTCTAAGACTATATTTAATATAATTAACATTTCATTACAATCCCTAGGCTATTGTTCTTTACAATTATTTGCCTAACTGATACACGATGAGTGGTATGACAAAAGGTTTTAAATTTCAAGTTGTCTACTGGTGAAAATAACATATTTTCATGTGACCATTTGATAACTGTAAAAGTTATTTATTCCACACAGAAATTGGAGATATAGCCTTGGTCCAATCATTACCTCCTTAAACTCAAAGTAGATTAGATAGACTTATTAATAAACTCTAGAAAGTTCAAAATGGCTGTCTGAGATAGCAAAATAAATATAAAATGAATATATATATTAAAATTAGGAATAATCTTCTCACATAAAATTGGAAGATAAATAGGTATGAGTGCATGAATTTAATAGTAACATGTCCTGTATTAAAGAGTTTACATATGCATTTTCTTCAGTGGGTTAAAAATTTGTATGTACTGGGGCCCATGGGTAGCTCAGTCAGTTAAGCATCTGACTTCAGCTCAGGTCATGATCTGACCGCTCGTGGGTTCAAACCCCATGTTGGGCTCTGTGCTGACAGCTCAGAGCCTGGAGCCTGCTTTGGATTGTGTATCTCCCTCTCTCTCTCTGCCCCTCCCCTGCTCATGCTCGCTTGCTGTCTCTCTCTCTCTCAAAAATAAATATTTAATTTTTTTCAAAAAATTGTATTTACTTCCAAGCTAGAATTATAATTTCAACTAATATAAAATAGTTGAGGAAAAGTATTAAACCCAAAACTGTCTTTAGGAGATGATATTTATTTAAGTTGTTAGATATAATCACAAGGTCATTTCCTGATTGGTTGTTTTTGAAAGTGTATGAAAACAGAGTTGGAAAGTCCCTTTTCTGTTTTTTCTTTCTTAAGAATTAAAAAAAAAATCCTTCAGCCTGATGAAAACCTTTTCCAACACTTCAGTCCAGAGAAACTATCATTTTATGAGTATCGATTATATTTTACCTTCTAAATTGAGAATAGTTTTCTTTTTATCATTAATCTAATAAATCATATTCTTACTCACCAATGCTTTAACTGTTCTTGACTTTTTGATTACAGTGTTTTCCTGGTGTTTCATGGTTCAGATAATTTCTAAAATACATTCTAATTTTCAATTGATGTCTTAAGGTCTTTGGAGTTTATACTTTCCTCTTTTTCCTCTTTTCTGCTGTACTCTCATTAAACAGTATTTTCATTAAAGATTTTCTAGAAGGTAAACAACTGATGAATATTACAGATTTGTCAGTAAGTATTTTAAGTGGGGTCTTTGATAAGTAAAAAAAAAAATCCCTGCGTTTCCATTTCCACACTGAAAGTGTGCACAATAGGTGTTGTAAGCAGAGGTACAAACAGCTGACATATTGCAAATGCTTCTCTGTAGAATTTGATTTCTTTGGTTTTCCTTTCCTGAGTGGAATTAACTAATTGATTACTGTAGCAATTCTCAACTGATCATTTAAGAAGGTTTTAGTATTGCCCTATTTTCAATTATTTCTATTTCCTTTATTATGATTATTTTACCATGTTTGGAAACTATTCATAAAGGCCTAAAGCTGGTATATTGTAATGCATTACTAAAAAAGACTTACATATCAGCTATTTTCTTTTCTAAGAGAATATTTTATTCGAGAACTAGGTCTCATTTATATTCCAAATTTTCAGTTCTGGATAAAATCCCTCTCACCCTAATGTTACAGTGTTTCCCAATGGTTGTACAAGTCTACACTTCACTTGATTTTCAAGGGCTTCTGATGTCTGGTTACGGTCACAAGTCATTTGCCTCTCCCTCCTTGGTCCCCGCCCCCCCCCCCCACACACACACACCAAGTAAAGATATGATGGAATATCTTCCTCCCTTCTGTTTACGCTGTTTCTTTTGAAATCCAAATTATTCCACCTAACCTCCAAACCCTGACATATTTTTAAGGCTCCATTTATAATGTGCAGGGACCAATTCCACATCTCTCTTCCTGGCCTTCACTACCACTGAAAGACTGTCTAATCCTAAAATAACACTTTTGATCTTTTTACTCATATCCTGTTATAAACTGGACTTTAACTTGTTTTCTGTAGGCATCTCATTTCTTAAGATTGTAAATTGTGGGGAGGGGAAACTGGATGAGAAACAGGTCCTCAGTGTCCATGATATCCCGCTGAATAGAAACAAACTATACCTAAGCATTATTTGATTATTCATACCACTGCTTAATTGCTAGACTCTACACCTTAAAATTATTGTGGAAAGTATTCTGGGGAAAGTATTATAAAAACACATTATTTGATGCAATTAAGTTTAGATAAACCCGGGAGTGGGAACAATAACATGGTCATTAATGGGGGTTGGACTATGCAGAGAGCCAGCATAAGCAGTATAAAAACTATTTTACTTAATTGCTTCTGGAAATAATAAATATTTTGAAAACTTAAAATGAGTGTAATGTTCACCATCAAACACTCTTATTTTATTGCAAAGTAAAAATAAGATGATTCCCTGAGTAAAACACTTTAAACTGCTTAGGAGAAATTGAGCAAACATATCCTCATCAGACATTTATTAAATGTATAATTATGCAAAATTTTCTCCAATTATGATAGAGTATTACATTTTCTTTATGCTCTAGGAATTTATAATCAAATGAAAAGGCTGGCATACACAAATATGCTATGAAAATACATTAAATAAGTACAAATATAAACTAAAAATTCAAGTAAGATTTTTATATTACATAATATTCTAAAATTAGAACTGATTTGTGTAAGAAAGAATTCAGGGTAGTAATACAGAGAACAGAAGTAAAATACACTACTTTTCAAAATATATTGGCTTTGTTTTGTGAAAGAGAGAATTGTTCTTATTAAAATCTGTATACTCTTGGGTCATCATTTCTTTAGAATTTTCTTTCTGGTCTTTCATTATTACCTTTGTCACTGCCTTTCCTCTGAAATTTTTTTGTATGGTTTGAATTCTGTATTTTGTTTGGGCGTTTCCTATTATTTGCTTATTTCATCTCACGCATATGAGGGGGATTATTATAGAACTCTCTTTGTACTGCTGGAGATCAGGGGAACTGTTCTAGACCTCCTTCACTCATTTTCTAAGACCTGCTGGCCTTCTCTCTACTTTGCAGTTGCGGAGCTGGGTAAAGTGCACCATCTACTTTCCGGAGACTAAGTATTCAAGGAGATATTAGAAGAGGACAGGGATAAGTAGGAGTTGTGTGGAGCTGATACTTCATTAGTAAACTAAGCTTGGGTACTTTAGCAAAATTTTATTAAACACCTTGTAAATATAATCATGAAGGAATAGCATTCATGTCGGTAGGATACTCATAATATCATGCTCTGTTTTTTGTAGTTAAAGTCATTAGGCATTTTCTCTTTCCTTGTCTGGTGCTTCTCTCTCCCTCTGTCTATATATTTAGAAAACCTACATGTATCTATAATATATATATAATAATGTGTACAATTCATAATTTACTAAGAATTATGGTGTGTATATATACATATACACAGACACACAAAACATGTTGCTTCTCTATTAATATTGTGTGTGTGTGTGTGTGTGTACTATACACACAATTTTCCTGCACTTCTCAGTATGTATTGTATAGGACCCATGCCTCCACATGGCTTACATAATGCTTGAAGCATAATAATGACTAAATGTGAATACGCATGCCATATATATATATATATATATATATATGTATATATATAGACACACACACATGTTGCTTTTCTATCAGTATTATGTATTATTAAAGTATTATTAGAGAAATATATATTAGAAAATATATATTAGAAATATATATTAGAAAAATATATAATTATGTATTATGTATAATTATTTTATTATATATTCTATATATTATTATATTATATAATTATGTATTATGTATAATTATATATTATGTATTATTGGAGAAAGTATTATTAGAGAAAAAAATATTAGAAAATATATATTAGAGGGGCGCCTGGGTGCCTCAGTCAGTTAAGCGTCCGACTTCAGCTCAGGTCATGATCTCGCGGTCCGTAAGTTCGAGCCCCGCGTCAGGCTCTGTGCTGACAGCTCAGAGCCTGGAGCCTGTTTCAGATTCTGTGTCTCCCTTTGTCTCTGACCCTCCCCTGTTCATGCTCTCTCTCTCTGTCTCAAAAATAAATGTCAAAAAAAATTTTTAAAAAGAAAATATATATTAGAAATATATACTAGAAAAATATAATTATATATTATATATGGCTTTGCTCATTTCTTGTTGGATTAGAGGAAGGAAACTTTTATGATTTGCCTTTAGTCAATCATTTTATTCAGAAGACAAGTGAAGCTTTTCCAACCACCACATTCTAGTTGTTGGCAACACATAATTAAATCCTATCAGTAACAAATAGAATATGGAATTTATTTTACTATGATTCTGCTTGATATAATTTAGTTTTTTTTTTAATTTTTAAAGTTTATTTATTATTCTTGAGAGATAGAGACAGAGCATGAGCAGGTGAGGGGCAGAGAGAGGAGGAGACACAGAATCCGAAGCAGGCTCCAGGCTCTGCGCTGTCAGCACAGAGCCAGGTATGGGGCTCGAACTCATGAACCGTGATATCATGACCTCAGCCGAAGCTGGACGCTTAACCTACTGAGCCACCCAGGCGCCCCTGATATAATTTCGAGTCATCTGCTAGAGCTAATAGATTTAACACACTTCTAATTATTACATCAACGAATACGCTATTTTAGCTAGAATATTTGATATTCAAACAGTGTGATAACAACCTAAATAGCTTAGATCCTGCACGTGAAAATAATAAGAAAACACCTGTGCACCGCATATACATTATTTTAGTGCCAAGTTATAGTTTTTGGTAAAACTGCCTTGTTTCCACGATCACAGTTGGAAATATTATAGCAGGATTCTTTCACAGACAGAGGACACTGAGGCCCTTCTTTCCAGAAAGCAGCTTGATTCATGCCGGCACAGGCTAAGCGGACTAAGACCCCAAAAAGACTGAACCCTCAGCACAGAGGGGTGTAGACTTTTGTGCAATTTCTACTTCTTTGTCTCCCATATATGGTGACACATATAGGCTGGCTGGACACAGCCCAAGTTACAGGTGCCTGTCAGAGTTCTGCATACATATACAGGAGTGGACTGGGCCACATCACACATTGCCTTCCACCGTCCTGAGAAGACCTCCAGCACCTTCCTTGGTGAGGGGCTCTACCGCAGTCTGGCTGGATCTGCACGAGTTTAGAAGAATCAGATGACTGTAACTCACATCGCTGATTGGTGGTAACATAGCGGTATCAGGCACTGGCAGTTCCAGATTTTCTCTATTCAGAGAGGGTTTCGATGTGTCTCCATTAAATTTCCCAATAATTTCTGTTTTCCTCCAAAATATGTGCAAACTCAAGCTAAATTCAAAGCTACAATTAGCTAAGATAAGGATTAATGGGATTTGAGAAAAACAAAGATGACTACGTATAAATTGTCTCTGATATAATTAGAGCTTAGTGTTCTGGTCACTAGTGTATTTTACAACAATTTTGTAGCAAATCATAACGCACTCATTTCAGTTAGAGCTCAGCTGGAGAACCAGATTTCTAGCTTCCAAATGACAAGAACTTCCAGCAGAAAAAAGCATATTGATTTAGCGCTGAAAACCCTTATGTTAATCACAGTCACGTGACCGGTTGGGACGTGTGGCTAGGCTTCAATCTGATAAAAATGTTGCTGACTGTACACGGGGTAGTGAAAGCAAATAGAATGGCAGGCTGTCAGCACTTATTCTCTCTGCTTCCCAGTGTGGGTTGTACAAGGCCCCACAGCTCCAAGATGGCTTATATAATGCTTACAGCATAATAATGATTTAAGTGAGGACACTCACTTTCATATGCAGGCTTGATTTACTGCTTAAGCCAGGAAAACTCCTTTTAGGCTGTCTGGGACAGCAGGTTGTCCACTAATATGCATGGCAATGAGTTCTATTTTTAAAGTCTGCTTCTCAGTAAGCGATAGGTTTCTCTAAAGATTCACAACTAGAAGGATCGTCCTGTGGAAAAATCCTTCACCCGTTGCCTTTCTGTGAACTCGAGCAAACTAAAGCGTTGGAAGCTAAGATTGTGGGATTCGGTTTCAAAATTTACAACTCTACTTTGGAAGTTTGCTTTTGAAAAATAAGAATGCACACTAGGGTAACAAAATGAATGATTGGTCTGTCTTCTCTATTAGGAACTGCTTAAGTATTTACTGATCCAATTAAAAGACTGGAAACTCTAAGTTGCCCTGCATAAAGTTGTCTATATATATAAAATTTATTTTGAGAGAGTGGGAGAGAGAGAGCACATGCACGTGAGCTGGGGAGGTACGGGGGGCGGGGGGGAAGGGGAGAGAATCCCAGCCAGGCTCCATGCTTTCAGTGCAGAGCCTGACACAGGGCTTGCTAGATCCTAGGAACCATGAGATCAAGACGTGAGCCAAAATGAAGAGTTGGACGCTTAACCGGCTGAGCTACCCAAGTACCCCAAAATATTTTAGTACATAGTAATACACAGTCTTTATAATTTTTTTTAAATTGCTATTATGAACAATGCTGCTCTAAGCATTTGTGTCATTTTTTTTTAATATTTTTATTTATTTTTGAGACAGAGCATGAGCAGGGGAGGGGCAGAGAGAGAGGGAGACACAGAATCTGAGGCAGGCTCCAGGCTCCGAGCTGTCAGCACAGAGCCTGATGCAGGGCTTGAACTCACAGACCGTGAGATCATGACCTGAGCTGAAGTCGGACACTCAACCGACTGAGCCACCCAGGCGCCCCATTGTGTCATTTTTTTTAACGTTTATGTATTTTTGACAGAGAAAAAGAGACAGAGCCTGAGTGGGGGGAGGGGCAGAAAAAGAGGGAGACACAGAATCAGAAGCAGGCTCCATGATCTGAGCTGTCAGCACAGAGCCCAACACGGGCCTTGAACTCATGAACTGTGCATGACCTGAGCTGAAGGTCGATGCTTAACCAACTGAGACACCCAGTTGCCCCAACACACTGTCTTTATAAACAGGACTTTTCCTTTTGAGAAGGTTTTCCATTATTAAACTTTCCACGCCTTAAAAAAAAAAAGAAAAGAAATTCTCTCTGGCTTGATAATGGGATATGCCAAATTGCTAATGAATGGAAGAGTTTTCAGACAGTACACATATACACACACTGATGCACATACATGTAAAAACTCAAATGTAGATCTGAATTAACCACACTCTCCACTTCTCGACTACTTGCATTGCTTTGTACTAAGAAAAGCCTTGGTTCTGTTTTCATTTTTCTTTTCTTCTCCCATTCGTCATATTCCTATTCCCTTCATCTCTATACGTACGGACTTTAATCTGGTTATGATAGGTGAACGATTACGTGTGTGTTATACAAATTAGGTAGTATTGGTTTTGGTACATGGATTTAATGTATGTAAATTGTGTGGTCTTCCTCGAGATTTTTTCTGTTCCGTAGCTTTTTCAACACAGATCTATTTTGTTACACATCAGGGTTAATACTCCATATGCATAACAATGAATGGCATGAGCACCAAACAATCAAAATTGATAGTGACAGTAAACAGTAGGGGAAGCCCTCTATCTAGGTGCCTCTTGGCTGGATATCAGGTCTGTTGAATGGGCACTGTGTAATTTCAATAAGGATTACCATAATGCATTATAGAAATTTGGTTTTATATGCTGCGACTATCTCATTTCAATTTTTAAATCATCTTTTCACTCTTAGAGAACCTGTGGATGAACAGAATTTAATGGATCTTGTTTTTTGTTTTTTTAATGTTTATTTATTGATTTTGAGAGAAAGAATGAGCAGTAGAGGGGCAGAGAGAGAGGGACACAGAATTTCAAAGCTGGCTTTGCACGGTCAGCATGGAGCCGGACTTAAGGGCTTGATCTCAGGAAGTGTGAGATTATGACCAAGCTGAAATCAAGCCGGACCCTTAACTGAGCCACCCAAGTACTCTGAAACCATTGTGTGTTAATAGTAAGGACTCTCTGGGGATGTAAAAGTTTGTTCTACCCCCAATTTGCTAAGAATTGTGGTTTTATCTAGATTGTTAATGTTAATCATTTTTTTCTACTTCTATTGATATGATCACATAAGTTTTGCCTTTATTAATAAAGTGAATTTATTGAATGTTTTACTAATGTTAAAACAACTTTTATCTCTGAGAATAAACTCATTCTCAACTTTGCCAAAACATAGTATCATTTTATATATTGCTGGAGTAGGTTCCCTAATTTTATACTTAGTATTTTGGCATTAATATAAATTAATGAGATTTGATTTTCATGTGTAATCTTTTTCAAATCTGGGTGTTGAGTTTATATAAACTCCATAAAATGAGTTTTGGAAAATATTTTCGTCTTTTTTCTATGTCCTGAATTAGTTGGGAGATCAATGGCATTATATTTTGCTTCACAGTTTTATTGGTCACACTGATAAAATCATCTAAGAGTTTCCTTCATAAGGAGTTTGGAATATGTTAGATATTGTCAGTCTGTTGTTCAAGTCTCTTAAACTCACCCTCAGACATTCCATTCTCTTCCTGTGATTCTTTCTGGATAATTTTTTCAAATCTATTTGACTAAATTTGTGTTCTATTTTCCTAGCCTACTACTTAACCTCATTCCTTTATCTTTTGATTTCAAATATTTCACTATCTTAATTCCTAGATTGTCTCTTGACTATCTCTCTTTTATACTTTATTCTCCTATTGTATTTTTGAAATACTTTAAAAGAATATATTTTATAATATTCTGGTTCTGGTAATTGGAATATTTAAAGATTTTTCAAATCCACATAGGCTCCCTGTTTTTGCTATGGCTTCTTGGGATGTAATAAGACTATTCAGTGCTTCTGCACAGTTACAGAGTTTCTGAGCACAGAAAACTGAACCCTATGCCTTAGTAAAAGCCTAGGAAAATATGATTGAATAAATACAGGCCTCCAGAAAGATTTGCCTGCCCAAAGGCATACGTTTACATTCAAAAGGGGGAGTCCAGAGCTAATCATTAACACACCATAGGATTTGTTTTTTTTTTTTTTTGTTTTTAGGAAGATTCTGTTTCTCTCCCTTTCTTAGCTGCTAAGGAGGGAGCTATCTTATATACACTCCCAGATTCTCATTTTGGTGAGCCTTTCCTCTATTACCTCCCTTGGTGTACATTCAAGGAATAACCACCTACATCTCATCATGTCACTCTGAAAGGGGGAAATAGGGAGTAGGCAACTTATGTTGTTACTGGCATAATTAATTGTTCACTTTGATTCTGAAATCTGTTTTGTTTCAAAACTAAAAATAAAGGCAACATCTGGAATGGGAGAAGATATTGCAAATGACATATCTGATAAAGGGTTAGTATCCAATGTATTTAAATAACCTATAAAACTCAACACCCAAAACATAAATAATCCAATTAAAATTGGGCAGAAGACATGAATAGACATTTTCTTCCTAATAATACATACAGATGGTCAACAGACACAAGAAAAGATGTTAAGCATTACTCGTCACCAGGGAAATACAAATCAAAACTATGAGATATCACCTCACACTTGTCAGAATGGCTTAAATCAGCACCAAGAGAAACAACAGGTGCTGGTAAGGATGTGAAGAAAGGAGAACCCTCTTTCACTGTTGGTGGGAATGCAGACTGGGGCAGCCACTATAGAAAACAGTATGGAGGTTCCTCAAAAAGTTCAAAATACAACTACCTTAGGATCTAGCAATTGCACTACTAGGTGTTTACCAAAAGTATAAAAAAATACCAATTCAAAGGGATACATGTATCCCTATGTTTATGACAGCATTATCTACAATAGCCAAATTATGGAAACAGACCAAGTGCCCATCAACTGATTTTGTGTGTGTGTGTGTGTGTGTGTGTGTAATATTATGAGTATCCTACCAACGTGAATATATACATATACACACACACACATACATACACACATTTGTGTGTGTATATATATGTATATAGGTGTGTATACACATTTACACATATACATATATACATAGATACACACACACACATATATATATATAATGGAATATATATGATGGAATATTAATTGACGATGAAAAAGAATGAAATCTTGCCATTTGCAAAGGCAGAGTTATAGAGTATTCTGCTAAGTGAAATAAGTCAGAGAAAGACATATAATTCCACTCATGTGGAATTTAAGACACAAAACAAATGAGCAAAAGGAAAGAAAAAAAGAGAGGGGCAAACCAAGAAACAGACTCTTAACTATAGAAAACAAACTGATGGTTACCAGAGGGGAGGTGGGTGGGGGAACTGGTGAAGTAAGTGATGGGTACTAAGGAATCTACATGTTTTGATAAGCACCAGGTGCTGTGTGGCAGTGTTGAATCACTATATTTTATACCCAAACTAGTATTACACTGTATGTTAGCTAAATGGAATTTAAATAAAAACTTAAAAATAAAACCTCATTAATAACTTTTGTGATGTTTTTACTCTGAGGTGTTCATTTATTTCTCAAAAATCTGTACAAATTCTTTGAGGCTTGGGTAAAAGTGAACTACACAGAAAATCGATTTTTCTTTTTCACATATTCTCGGGGAATTGCTTCTAGTGGTGTAATTGTTAATGGTTAAATGGTTAAACTTTCTCTGCTTCAGTTTTCTCAGCTATAAAATTTAAATAAAAGAATTTAATGTGAGTTTTGAATAATAAAAATAATATTGAGCATATAAATACAGTGCCTACAAAAATCAGTGACCTATTAATGTTATTATCAATATTCTTCTAAATTAAAATTTTATCAGCCAACCTTGTAACATCTAATTATTAGGACTATTTAGAAATGTTTACCAAATGTTTCAAATTATTTTATGTCATAAAAAGTAAGAACCATATGATAATTTATTGTGATCGACTATTTGCATAACACTATTCAAGTTACTATAGACATGAAAAATTTAGGACTATTTCTCTCCCCGTGTGATTCTATAATCTAGATGGGAGGTATGGCATATGTATGTAAAGGGAATAAGCAATGGTCTAAATAAACTATTGTACCTACTAAATTAACAGAGATGGTTATGAGGTCTACAACTTTTCACAGGAATGAGAAGTGAGTAAGACCAACGTTGCTGAGGAAGGCTTTAAGGAGAATTCAGACCCTTAGAAAGATGATTGCACCTAAGTTCTTACATTGTTTATAAAACAGCATAATATTATGTAGAGACAAAACAGGATAACTTAAGGGTAACTCTGTAACCTCTAGAACAATCATTAGGTTTGGCTAAAATTCAATATGGGAGAAAAAAGTGAAATATTGAAGAATATAGAATCCTGGAAAGGAAGCAGAAAGGGGGAGAGAAAGAACAAATAAGCAGAATAAGTATAAAACAAGCATTCACCAGGGTTTTATAGCCAACCATATGAATAATCGCCTTAAATATAAAAGGACTTAACTGAAAGTCACATATTATTAAACAGAATACTCAATTTTATATTGTTTAAACGCACACAGTCACCTACACATTTTAAATACAAAATAAAAAGGATTTAAAGTGAATTTCCAAAAACCTTATGAAGAAAAATTTAAATTCCATCAAGAGACACCGAGACATGTAATAAAATAGAAGGCATACTACGTTCTTAGAGATAAAATCTCAGTATCATAAAGATCTCAGTTCTCACTGAAGAGAGAGAAATTTAATTTTAACTCAGGGTGAGTCTCAATTTCATGTGAAACTGGTTTTAATTTCTGAAGGACCTAAGGAAGATTTTTAACTAATAAAAAGTATATTTGTTAAGAACTATGAAGACTGGGACCTTATCCTACTTGCAAACTGAAAAATTAGCTGACCAGAGTTTCAATATTCTTGCAGAAGACACAAGAATCCTGAGCTCAGAAACAAAGGATATTATCACACACAATGATAGCAGTTGCTACATTATTTATGTTGCTTTGTGCCAGAGCTCTGGTTCCCAGAGGGTAACAGGAGGAGGACCAGATGACAAATGCATAAACAGTTGGTTACATTATAGAAGAGAAACTCTGGGTTAAGAACAGAGGAGTATTTTATAACCGGCTTTCCACTTGCCTACTCTTTGTTCTGAAGGAAAAAGATAAGTATATTTTTTAACTGAGCAGGAAACATGTCTGTCTTCTGCTTTACAGGGGGACTCTACCCCCTTCTAAGCCTATTGTATATAATCATCTAAAATATATTAGTATCTTTCCCTCACATTTTAAACATTTTTTTTTATTTTGAAGTAATTTCAAACTTACAGAGAAGTTTACCAATGCTCAAATTCTTGCATTACCTTCTATCTCCACATCCCTCCACCTTTTCCTTCTCCCCCTGCTCCTTTACCCAGTTTCTCTCTTTTCTAACCCCTTGAAGACAAGTTGAAGATATAATGCTATTCAATCTCTTAACACTTCAGGGTATATTTATTAAAAATCAATGCATAAGCATCAAATTTCAGTAATTACTTAACATTTGTGCAATACTACTTTTAAATCCCAACCGATTCGATTTCACCAAATGTTACAATAAAGTATTCTGTGGACCCAGGACCCAATCCAGTATCACATAAAACATTTAATTATTCTGTTCCCATAATCCGCTGCAAAATATATCCCTGGAAATATATTCATACTTCATCACATGACTCCCATTTTAGCACTCTGACCCCTGCCATCATGATTTTCTTAAAATCTTTCTTCCTATTAAATACTATTTCTGATACGGAAAATTACTAAAATTACATTTGTATTATAATTTGTACCCAAATTTAAATGAAGTCATATTATTCTTGAGTTATTTTAATATAACATAAGTATTTTGTACAATAATGTAACTAATCTATGTGCCAAAAAAGAATTAATCACACTCTGGATTCATGCAAGCACAAATAATTTTCTTTTCAATTTCTCCTAAAAAGGTGCAGCAAAACATGTTAGCCGTGTTTAATAAAATTTATAGCTGATTGACTTATATCTATGAACTTCCAAAAAGTTCAAATTACATTAGATATTTAAGGACAACACAAATCAAAATTATAGAGTAGTCCTGAAATAGTATCTTCAAAAGGCCTCTTCTTTTTTTTTTTTTTTTAACGTTTATTTATTTTTGAGACAGAGAGAGACAGAGCATGAACAGGGAAGGGGCAGAGAGAGAGGGAGACACAGAATCCAAAGCAGGCTCCAGGCTCTGAGCTGTCAGCACAGAGCCAGATGCGGGGCTCAAACTCACGAACCGTGAGATCATGACCTGAGCCGAAGTCGGACGATTAACCGACCAAGCCACCCAGGTGCCCCAAAAGGTCTCTTCTTAAATACATAATATGTTTTTCTACTTCATAAAACACTATGCCTATAATTTACCCATTGCACTGTTACAGAGAGGAAAAGAAGTGCTAATACTAAGACACTCAGCAAAGTAAACATGGGCATATTGTTTACAATACTTATAAGTTAACGGAGTATAAAATTCCCTTCACAAGTGGCTGAGAGCAACTGCTTTAGAAATCCTAATGAAATATTAAAATTCCTGTACTTTGAAGCTCTCCCATCAGAGGAAAAAATATACATGCAAATAAAAATGAAGGTACATTCCTTTTTTGTTTAAGCCTGTGAGTATAGTAATTGGGAAAATTGAAGCAAATTCAATTTTTTAGTGACGCTTGGGGAAAATGAAGTCTCATTTAGATGTTTCAATATGTATTATTCTCTCCTACAGATAAGGTGCAGATTGCAAGAAATAATGCTGTGATGTGTGTTCAGGATGAACAGGGTAAAATGGAAATACTCATCTTCCCCTAAGACACTCTTCAGTTTTCCGGCAATAGACATGTGTTTATCCTTGCGTATATTGCCAAGGTGGTTATGAAGGCTTAGGGGACAGGCAAGTGTGGGCTTTACTTCGGGCCCCTCAGAGCAAAAAATCAAGCCTAGCTTTATAGGATAGACCATATGTAGCGGCCTTACATTGTCACCAGAAAGGCCTGATGTTTAGTGCCCAACTGCATGTACCCACCTACCTTTGTCTCACATTTTCCTTAAGTTCTTTCTGACTTATCTTTTAACTCAGGCAAAAGACCTGACTGATGGGCAAAGCATCCCAAGATGGAAACCGAAACCGCCCCGTCAAGCAATACTGCCTTGACAAAAAGCTCCTGTGACCCAAACCACCCAGACAAGTTTGGGTTCAACCTCTGACTCATGCCTGAGCAGATGGACCATGGAGTGACCATTGACCCCTGGAGTGACAGCAGTTACCTCTACCTCATTAGAATACTAAACTCTTGGTCCAAGGAGGAGCACAAGCCTCATTTCCGTAACATACAATGTTATGTACTGTATGGGTGTGTTTCCTTA
Organism: Acinonyx jubatus; assembly: GCF_027475565.1. Taxonomy (NCBI): domain Eukaryota; kingdom Metazoa; phylum Chordata; class Mammalia; order Carnivora; family Felidae; genus Acinonyx; species Acinonyx jubatus. The sequence goes on from NC_069384.1 coordinate 116,885,619, forward strand.
AGATGTATGCATGACCTTATACCTGCCTCTGCATATGACGATGGACCCTAAATCAAAGGAACCCATTCACCCTTGCTGGGGAAGTTACAGCTTTGGAAGTTATTACCCATACCTCCTTACTTGCTGCAAATAGTGTTTCCTTTGTGTGACTACTCCACACATATAGTCTTTATTTTTTTAAATGTTTATTTATTTTTGAGAAAAAGAAAGCACAAGCAGGGGAGGAATGGGGGGGGGGGCGGGAAAAGAATCCAAAGCAGGCTCCACACTGTCAGTGCAGAGCTCAACGCGGCACTCAAACTCATGAATCGTGAGATCATGACCGGAGCTGAAATCAAGTCTGATGCTTAACTGACTCGGCCACCCAGGTACCCCCACAGGGTGTAGTCTCTATCTGTGACTCAGCAGGGAGTGAACTCATGTTAGTTTGTTTACAACATCATGAGCAATTGAACGGATATCTTAGAAAAGATAGGGCTATAGATTTATTTTGGGCAGACCAACAATCACACCTTGTTTTTGAGAGGTCAAGTCTTAGAACTTATATGAGCTTCAGGTTCTATAACTCTGAGGAACAATTTTTTGAGGTACATTAATGATTAAGTTAAATGACCCACGTAGAAATACTCTTTAAAACATGTATGATAATGTATGATGTTAAAATTTCTTGAAATTACTTAGTTGTAACCAATTCTTTTTGCTGTAACCATACGCTGAAAACCTTCAAATATGGTAGAAATCTGTAATTATGAATGAGGGAGGAGTGAAACAATGTAAAGAAAAAAAAAAAAAAACATTGACCCAACAAAGAGAGGGATGACAAATGGTTATTGTCCCTTCTCTCCACTGAAACCTTTCCTTGTACCCAACACTGCTCACCCTCTTTCAGAATCAACACGCCATCCACTACCAGTCCTACAGTTCTGTCCTTTCTCCAGCTACACACCCACTACACTTGTGCCTCACCCTGGCCAACATCATCATTGGGAACCTATCCACCTCTCCAGTTATAATCACCAGTGTTGAACTCTGATCATGACCTCCTATATTTTTCATTTTGTCTTTTTTAAATTTTTTTTTAACATTTATTCATTTTTGAGAGACAGAGAGAGACTAAGCATGAGCTGGGGTGGGGGGGAGCAGACAGAGAGGGAGACACAGAATCCAAAGCAGGCTCCAGGCTCTGAGCTGTCAGCACAGAGCCCGATGTGGGGCTAGAACCCACAAACCATGAGATTATGACTTGAGCTGGAGTCAGACTCTTAACGGAGTCACCCAGGCACCCCAATTTTTCACTTTTTCGTATCCACTTATTCTTCAATTCTATTTAGATATTTATACTATGATATTACATTTTTCTCCCAGTATAGGAGTCTCTTCTGATCTCTGTTTAATCCCAAACTAGCTCAGATCCCATGGGTAGTTATCAAATTGCTCTATCATAATCATCCTTTACTCTCTTATACCTCTACCCTTCAACACATATAATCAGCCAAAATTTCAGCCTCCAGTCTTACCATTTCTTCAACCAGATAGCTTCCATTCTCCGCCCCCCAGTTTCATTTTTCTGAAGTTTAAGAATTGCTCTGGTTCTTTTGAAACACCACCAAGATATCGTTCACCTTGGTGTTTTCTCGAGAGCTCTACTTTTCTTAGAATGAAATTCCTACACCTTTTACCTCAGTAAGGCCCATTCTTGTCTTGAGACTCAACCCAGAGTTCATCTTGTCCAGAAAGTCTCACCTGATCATCTCCAGAAGAAGGCATACTTGATCTCTGCTTGCATGACTATTTTATTATTATTATTATTATTATTATTATTATTATTATTATTGCATAGTCTTATTTGAATTCCCACAGAAGCAGATATTCAGACAAGGATTTAAGGGCAGGTTGTATACTTGGGAGGTTATCCCGGGAAATATTGGTAGCAGACTGGGATAGTGAGACAAGAAAGAAAAGGAGTCAAAGTATTTTAATTTTCAAGTTATCTTTGTGGGTTATTAAAGCTTAATTCCTGGGTGGAAATTGTTAACCCCCTGGCACTTTGAACGTGTCCCTCACCCACATGGACTAGTCTCCAGCATCCAGAAAGTTACAAATTAGAGGTAGCTTATGGGAATCAGGCTCTCGTGCAAGGAAATTGTAAGTTTTAAAGGAAATCTGGGCAAGGTATTGATGTATCTGCTATAGGTATTTTCCATGACATATAATTCTTTTTTGCATGTCTTCTACTAGATATGAAGCTCCTTGAAGGAATGTCTATGTGTTTGTAGGCCTGTGTGTATGTGTATCTGTACTTTCTTGTCACCTCGTTAGGTAATCATGAAATAAATATTTGTCACACAATTAAAAAACAAAATATTTAGGGGTGCCTGGGTGGCTCAGTCGGTTAAGCGTCCGACTTCAGCTCGGGTCATGATCTCACGGTCCTTGAGTTCGAGCCCCATGTCAGGCTCTGTGCTGACAGCTCACAGCCTGGAGCCTGCTTCAGATTCTGTGTCTCCCTCTCTCTCTGACCCTCCCCCATTCATGCTTTGTCCCTCTCTGTCTCAAAAATAAATAAACATTAAAAAAATTTTTTTAAATATTTAAAAAAATGTTCCATCTTGAGGCCTTGCAAATGAGTTTAGTACCAACAATACACTAATTATATTGTTTCTAGAACTATTATTAATTAGAAATAGTATTATCTAATAAACATAAATATACCTGAGCAATAGTAAAAAAATGAGTTTTGAAGCTATTTAGAAATTCACTCTTATTTCAACAGGGAAAACACTAAGACTTTGGTACTTTTTGTATTTAAAAAAGATATGATTATTCTTGAAACTTGTTCCCTTTTACTAGCCATTTCTAATGATTGATAAGGAAATTATGTTCATGGACTTCACATTATGCTGTGCTACAAAGTGTAGAATAGTTCATAGTCAAAGCAAATCTGTCCTACATTATTGTATCTAAAGACTACAGAGAAGGAAGCTTAGGCATTTTTTTTCAAACAAAATGAAAAAAGAGTGAATTCTAACGCAGATGTTAGTACATTATATATTACAGTTAAAATAAACAGACGCCATGTTTTCAGAATGTAACTTTGAATCTCTTTACCAGCTAGTCAGGAGACCAAGAAAAAGTGTCCAGGGGGGATTGCAGCACTTAGTAGAAATTACATTGCCTCTATTAAGTTTGTCACTATCCACGTAGAAAGTCAGAAATATGATCTCCCCATTGTATCATTCAACAAAGTTTAAAACTTTGTACATATCTGTCAATTATTAAAATAGGAGAATAATGCTTCTACTCTGGTTTCTGGAGAATTCTGACATACTGTCAGTCAATGTGACATTTATGCAGCAAACCCGGGTCTCTAGTTCAGCCTTATAGCATGCAAATTATAGGAAAAGAGTTTTTGGATAAAGTGAATGGATTGGGGGTTGGTGAATCAACATGCCAGAGTGGCTTAGTTGTGTTCTACAGATTAATTCATTTGCACCTATGAAAATGTAAATGCATACTGAGTTAGCCTGGAAATGAAAGTACCTTGCATTTTGGTATGTTAGTTGATACTGGATCAGTGAATTATTTAAACAAATGAGTGAGGTGTCAAAATAAGCTCCTAAAGAATGCCAGATGGCCCTGACTCATCTTCTGGTTAACGCCTGTCAGTAATAAGATAATTTGAATGAAATAAATTATTCCCCTTGAAAAGAAAACTTATCCAACATGTAAAATAAACATGGATTCAGTGTTTAGTGTACCCAAACAGATTTCCTGGCAAAGAAAAAATAATTTTATTCACGTACATAACTACAGCAGTAAGAGAGACATATGTTCTTATTTAGATGCATTTGTGAGAATTATGCATGAAAACATCTCATTTATTAATATTGAATGTTAAAATATCCAAAGGAAAGTTATTGTTTTTTATTTTTTTTTCCGTAAGAAATGTCATCGTAAGTTATCAGCTGAAAATTAGGACAGTTCCCTAAAATCTCAGTTGGGTCCATTCCTCCAGCTTATGTCAATGCCATGAATCCATTTATAACAAGCAAAGCAAGAAAAATGATCCCTGACATAGCAAAATATCCCTCCAACAAGAGTGCCTTCATGGATATGCAGACAGGCAAATAAAATAGATGTTTCTCTAAGGTGTTTAGAAACAGTCTTCCCACTAAACTTCTAGCTCAAAAGTTTTGCTTTTCAAATGATATGAATTTCCCTCTCGTTTTTTATACAAGGCAGTTCTTCAGAGAGTAATGTAAAACCTCTTGACTAGGATTGATAAGACATGCTTCTAGGCCTCACTGTACAACAGAAATTAAATGTCCTTAGTCAAGACTTTAAATGTTCTAAAGTCTTTCTTTTAAGAAAATATATAGAATAATTTTGTCATGTCTAAATGATCAGTTTATTCTTATAATTAAAGTGATTGATATAAAAGCACTTTGTATGATAAATGAAGAATATAGTTTTTAATGCAGAAATTTTATAACCTCCTTTGAAGTGTGTAAAAAGAGAGCTAATACATGCTATGCTTGCTTCACTTATGGAATGATTGAACATTGTGAAGATAGCAGTTTTTCAAACACCAATCTACACATTCAAAAAATACCAATTAATTTTTTTCAAGAACCTGATAATCTTTTCAAATTTTTTTCAAAGACTAAAGATCCACTAATAGTTAAGTCATTTTAAAGAAGAAGGTGCACCCTACGAGATATTCCGAGACCTCTGGAATAGAAGAGAGATTTCAGAAATAGATCTACATATACAAAGTTTGATATGATAAAAGGTGACCATATAACTCAGTGGTACACGGTGCTGAGAAAGATGGCTAAGTGGATAGGAAAAAGCTGAACCTTAGCTAATACAGATCCTGGTAAATGAAAGACCTAAATGTAAGTAGTAAAACCATAAAGTCAAAGGGGAAAATTCAGGTCAATGTCACTGTGAGTTAAGGTAGGAAGGGAGGCCTCAGTAGGATGTCAAAAGAACTGAGCATAAGGCAAAACACTGATTGACTTGACTCTATTTGTTAAAAGTTTAGCTAAACTACTCCATGGTATTGTTGCTTTAACATCCATTTTGTTTCGCTAAGCAGATTTCAGGGACCATAAAATGACACTAAGTGCATGCCTAAGGATAGCAGCCTGCACAGTCAAAAGCAAATGTTAAGCTCCTGTGATCTCCCCTGCCTCCTGGTGTTTTCCCTTTATGGGCCTCTTCAAGAAGACCCTCCTGTGGCTTACCAAATCCTGTTTTTTGGTTTGAATTGACCACTCTGAACTTTGCCTGGCAACCCCAAAGCACTCTATCCACAGACTCTAAAAAAGGCATATGCTCCAGATCCTGCCTCTTTCTGTTGGCACTCTGCCTTGACTCCCTTGTGTGGCCCTACCTGGAATGCTGGGTATTTCCTTCAGGGCCTGTGGCATATTCATAAAATCAGGATTTATGATTTTATGAAAGCCACCATAAATGCACATAACAGACCTGATAACATTTTGGGAAAAGATATATAAGCTACTAAAACTAATAAACCACTAATATCGATAATACACAAGAAAATTGCAAATTAATAAGGACAAGATGAAAACAAGATTTAAAATGGCAAAAAAAAAAATGACTAAAAATTTCACTGAAGAGTTAGCCCACATTACTTCAACCTTATTAAACAAGACAAACTAAATTATCAAGTCAGATTAAATTAAAACAACAGTAAGATAATGTATATACCTATCAATCTGGTTACCTATCTGCATGGTGCAAAAATAAGAACACTAGTCAATAATGAGGTTGTTATGGGAAGAAGAGAGAGCTACTCATATCACCCACTGCTGGTGGAAAAGGAAACATATTGCCATTTAGAAAACATAGATATAATCCATACAATTCCTCTTGATCGTACTCCATAATTTTGTAATCCAAGTTATATAATAGCATAAAACCAAGTATAATGTAGTGGTTAAATGTTACCTTTGAAGTCAGATGATTTGGGTTTGTTTCACACATCTACTTACAACTAAGCAATTTACCTTTCTGTGCTCCGGTTTCTTCTTTTGAAGAATTAGAATATGAATAGTGTTTGTCTCAAAATTATCTTAAGGATGAGATGAGTTTATGGTTGTAATATATGTAGGAAACCACAGCGCATTATAAGCACAAAAGAAAATATGCACTAAGAAACTTGTGTGAGTATGTCCATCAGGCAACTGTTGGCATAGGAAATTGGAAGCATCTTAGATATCTATCATTAGGGGACTAAAAAGTGATATGTGTCTCTACATAGTACAAGATACTAGGAAACTGATATGATTCTTGATCTTGAGCGACAAGAGTAAATCTTGAATATTTATAGCAAACGTACTTGAATGAAAGCTACCAGACTCCCTGTTTCAGGTCGGACATCTTCAAAAACCAGAAAAAAGTGAACTGAAAACCACCAGTTCTTCTTAGATCCATTACAAAACTGAGTTCAGAAGGCAACCTCTGTGGACACTGTCGCGTATCCTCAAAACCAGAAAAAAGCTGAACAAACTGAAAACCACTAATTCTTCTAGATCCTTTACCGAATTCAGTTCAGAAGGCAAAGCTCTGTCCCCAAAACTGGAGAGCAGGGCAGATACTGAGAATTACAGCTTCCTGGCACAAAACCTCTCCATTGGAGCCAGTACGGATAAGACCATTATCCAAAATAGGCAAATAACTCTTACACTCAGCAATTAAAAAGTCAAGTTAAATTGCAACGTTTCTGAAGAGAAACTTCACCAAAGAAGATATGGAAAAGGCAAAAAAATAAAATAAAATAAAACATATAAAAAGATGCTTAACATCATATGTCACAAGAGAATTGCAAAGTAACACAACTTTGATATATCACTACATACCTGCTAGAATGGCCAAAATTCAGAATATTGATGATGCCAAACGCAGGAGAGGATGGAGAGGAACAGGAACTCTTGTTCATTGCTGTTGGGAATGCAGACTGGCACGGCCACTCTGAAAGACAGTTTGGAGGTTTGTTTTTTTTTTTCCCAAGTTTATTTATTTATTTTGAGAGAGAGTGCATGCAAGCAGGGGAGGGGCAGGGAGAGGAAAAGAGAGAATCCCACGCAGGCTCCACACTGTCAACGCAGAGCCTGACGTGGGGCTCTAACCCAGATACCCTGAGACCTGAGACCATGACCTGAGCCGAAACCAAGAGTGGGACGCTCAATTGACTGAGCCATCCAGGCACCCCTGGGTGTCTCTTCAAAAAGCTAAACATGCTCTTCCCATGCATTCTAGTGACCATACTGCTGGGTATTTACACAAGGGGTTGAAAACTTATGTCCACACAAAAACCTGCATGTAGATGTTTTAGCTATTTTTTTTCATAATTGCCAAAGCTTGGAAGCAACTAAAATGTCCTTTCATAGGTGGGTATAGACACAAACTGTGATACATCCAGAAAAATGGAATACTATTCAGCAAGAAGAAGAAATGAACTATCAAGCCACTAAAACACATGAGGGAAACAAATGCATATTACTAAATTACTAAATGTAGCCTGAAAAGGCTCCAAACTGTGATTCAAACTATATAACATTCTCAAAAGGGCAAAAATATAAGACAGGAAAAAGATCAGTGGTTACCAGGGGTTGAAGGGCTGGGGGTGGGGGGGGGCGTTTGGAGGAGGAGGAGTAGAAAGGAACACAGAGGATTTTTAGGGCAGTGAAACTATTCTGTACAATACCTGACATAAAATACTTCTTAAAACCCATTGAACTGTTCAACCCAAAAAGTAATCCTAATGTAAACTACGGACTTCAGTTAATAATTAGTTAACTTAATGAATAATTAATGAACTTCAGTTCATGTTAAAATTGGTTTATTGATTATGATAAATTCCCTCACTAATGCAAGATGTTAGTAACAGGAGAAACTGGAGGTAGGTATGTGTGAACTCTGCACACTCTTCTCAGTTTTTTCTGTAAAGGTAAAACTGCTCTAAAAATAATGTCTACTAATTTAAAAATACCAATGAAGCAACACTTATATTACAAAAAGGTATATACATTATAAGGACATATATCAGACTTACTAAACCTGATAAGGAAGAAAATAGGAGTCAAAGGGACAAAGATCAGAAAGAAGAGTTTCTAATGACAAAATTAGGATGTTAAAAACTAGGATGTTATTTCTCTGCCTAAGAACTCACAACAAAAAAAGCATATATACTATATATATAGTATTGACAACCTACGCATTCATCTTTTTAAAGAAAATTAACTATAGTTTTGGAAGTGCTTGGTGATGGAGAGAAATACAAGAAGGTAGAACATGAGGCAGAAGAAATAGGGCAGGGTTTTCTCTAAGTAAGGGTATTATCATTAATAAATTTAACGAATTTGTTGATGTAGCTAAGCTGATCAGTGTGCTACTGAGTTCAGTAACTGACCAAGTAGGGGCAGGGGATGGCACGACACTGTGTCTGCAATTTCCTTTAAATCACTTAGCATCGATGATGTAATAGAATGCATGTGTCAATTACTTTCATCTTTGACTTCCAGGGAGAACTGTTTGCATCATCAAGAATGCATAGTCCAGGAGCGTTCGGCTGTCGTGATACCAAGAAGCAAGTTCCAGGGAGCTCATCAGATATTGTATAGGGGACAGTCACGCTCCAGAGATGGCTGATGCAAACTTTTCTGAAATCCCCAGCTTGATTAGCAGATGTTTCAAAAAACAAATAAGCAAGTAACACAGTGGTAAACGTGATTTCTTATTACGATGAATGTGGGAAGTGGGCTTGCATTAGTAAACTTCATTATGTTTAAGTAGAGACTCTCCCTCACCATTGATTAATAAGTGGCCCACAGTTCTTTATCCTAAAACATCTCAGCACGAAAGTGTTGTGTCGCCCTGTGTTCTGGCACTGGTGTGCGTTTTGGATAACATGCTACTGATCAGTCGTGGGTCTGGATCAGGCTCTAGAATGTATATGCCTGCCTCATAAAGGTGTGATCAGAGCACCTGAGAGGACAGAGACCTGAGACTTTTCTCTTGCCAGGACAGGTTTATGAAATGCTTTTGTGACCACTTGACTCATGGATATTTAATATATAACTATATGTAAGGCTAAAGGTTGTGGAGGATATCAAATCAAGAGGGTTTAAATGGACAAATATAAAATATCCGAGCAGCACGTTTAATGTGAACTTAGTGTTATTTGGATTTAGCCACGGGAAAGTATGAATGATATGGTAAAGGAGTTTCGGAGTTGTGGGGAACTGAAAGCAAATGTAAAAAAAGTGAAACTGTTATCTGGCTCTTCCTTCTGGAAGTATAATGCAAGGAATAGGTTTGCCTATCCTGGGGGTTCCCTTTGTGATGCCTAGATAAAGAGCTACCTGGAATGGAGCACAGGCTTCCCTCCCACACCTTTGTCCTAGGGAAATAATCTGCATCCAAACACAGCTTCCCATAGAAACAAACTTTCCCTCCGCCAAAGCAGGTCAAATCTCATGTGCCCTCAAGGACTCCAGGTGCTAAGCAGCATACATTCCCACAAAACCTCTGTTAACACACTAGTATCCAAATCTACATCGCCTGTTGCCAAGCAGTTTATTTCCAAACTGACAAAGTATTTACCCTTGTGTGATAAAGATCAAGACAGGCCCAAACACACCTCCATCTGGTATTACGGGAGAATGAAAGATCTAGGCTTTCTTTGTTCTTGTGAACTCCATGAAAATTTTGCTTTCAAAATAAAAGCTCTCCCTTGCCACAGACCATGCCATAGAGCAGTTCTAGGAACCTGATACTTAACGGGTGACAATGGGGATTGTTGCACAGAATGGGTATGAGAGTATTCTGTGAGTAACATACAATGAAAATTGAGTCAAAGGAGATCTTATTGTTGAAAACAGTTTTTTAGTTGTTTTGGAGGGTAAAATAGACTTGAAGAATATTTGAATGCTAACAGATGGTGATGGAGAAAGGAAAGATGTTGAAGAGCCTAAGAGGTAGGATAATCAATAGAGGAAAATCCCTAAGAAACACGGACGGCACACTATTCAGGACATGAATGGGAAGAGACTCCATGGTCATGTGGACAGCTCTCCTACTGCATCAAGTGGTGAGCTGGCTGCTCATGCAAGAGATGGGCTGCCTGTTGATACTAAGAGCTGGTTTGTAAGGCTTCTTTATCTCCAAATCTCATACATTCTTAGACAATTCCTATTGTTCTAATTGGGCAATGTTGAGCCAGGTAATTTCCTAATTATTGTGGCCAAGAAACATGCCTCTCACTGCTTGATCTATGCCTGACTTTCCTATCTATCCCTAACCCAGGCTCCCTGGCAAGGAGTAGGACAAGCACACATGCTTTAGTCAGGGCAATTCTGCTGTGATAAACGGAGTTCAGTTCACAAAAAATAGGCATTTATTTCTGGGTACCTAAGAGTTCAAAATGAATTTTCTGTATTGTTGGATTTCTCTTCTAAGCAGTAACTTAGGGATTCTAGCTCTTTCTATTTTGTGGCTCCACTGTCTTCTGGAGATGGTTTCCACGGATGTCTTGCACATATGACTCAAACCGGTGGAAAGAGAAAGAAAAGTCAACAACTGTAATAAGGCAAAGAAGGTCATTATGTAAAGACATGGGGGTTGACTCATCAAGAAGATATAACAATTATAAGGGCTCCTGGGTGGCTCAGTTGGTTAAGTGTCCGACTTCGGCTCAGGTCATCTCATGATTTGTGAGTTTGAGCCCCATGTCGGGCTCTGTGTAGATGGCTTAGAACCTGGAGCCTGCTTTGGATTCTGTGTCTCCCTCTCTCTCTGTTCTTCCCTCGCTCATACTCTTTCTCTCGCTCAAAAATAAATAAATGTCAAAAAAAATTTTAAAAAGAACAATTTTAATTATATATGCACCAAATGTCAGAGCACCTAAATATATTAAGCAAATATAATAGATCTGAAAGGAGGAATAGACATAAATGCAATAATAGTGGGGGACTTTAATATCTCATTTTCAACAATCGATGTATCATCCAAATAAAAAAAATCAATAAACAAGCATTAACTTGAACTATAACTTAGATCAAATGGACAGAACAGACATATACAGAACATTCCAACCAACAGCAGCAGAATACATATTCTTGTCAAGCACACATGAAATATTGTCCAGAGTAAATCATATCTCAGATCACAAAACAGAAGAATGAAATCATACCAAATATTTTTACCAACCACAAGGCATGCACCTAGAAATCAGTAAAAGGATAAAAACTGGAAAATTCGTAAGCCTGGGGAAACTAAACAGCACACTCTCGAATAACCAAAGGGTCAAAGTAGAGATCAAACTGGAAATGTAAAAATAATACCTCCAAACACACAAAATGGAAATACAACATAACATATGAGATGCTGTAAAAGCATTCTAAGATGGAAGTTTATAACTGTAAATCCTACCTGAAGAAAAAAAAGATGTTGAATAAACAACGTAACATTACATTTCAAGGAACTAGCTAAAAAAGAATGAATTAAACCCAAGTTAGCAGCAGAAAAAAAAAAGAGATTAGAGGAGAAATAAATGAAATGAAGATGAGAGAAACAATAGAAAAAAAATCAGCAAAACTTAGAGCTGTTTTTTTGAAAAGACCAACAAAATTAACAAATCTTTAGCCAGACTAAAAAAGAGACAAAAATCAAATATATAAAATCAGAAATGAAAGAGGAGGCATTTTAAATGGTACCACAGAAATATAAAGATTCATGAGACTTCTAAAAATATATGACAACTAATTGGATAACCTAAAAGAAATGGAAAAACTCCAAGAAATATACTACCAAGACTGAACTATAAGGAAGTAGAAAATCTGAACAGTTGAGACAAATATTGTAGGAGGTTGATCCACATATCAAAAACCTCCCAATACAGTGAAGTCCAGAATCAGATTGTTTAGCAGCTAAATACTACCAAACATTTAAGGAACTAGTGCCAATCTTTCTTAAGCTCTTCTAAAAAAATAACAGAAGAGGAGAGAACACTTCCATATTCATTTTGTGTGGCCAGCATTATTCTCATGCAAAAGTCAGATAAGGATACCACAAGACAAAAACTACAGGTCAATAACCCTGATGAATACAGAAACAAAAATTCTCAACATGCTACTAACAAACAGAACTGAAAAGCACATTAAAAAGATCATGCATTCATGATCAAGCAAGATTTATTCCTGGGATGCAAGGACAGTTGACTATACACAAATCAATAAATGTGATACACCACACTAACAGAATGAGATAAAATTAGACGATCATCTCAGTAAATGGAGAAAACAGCGTTTGACAAAATTCAACATCCTTCTCTGATAAAAACTCAAATGAATTGGGCATAGAAGGAACACAGATCAAAATAATAAATGCCATATAACAAGCCCACACTAACATTATATTTGATCGTGAAAGGTGGAAAGCTTTCCTGCTATAATAGGAACATCACAAGGGTGTCTTCTCTCACCACATTTTTATCATACTATTGGAAATTCCATACAGAGAAATTAGGCAAGGAAAAGACATGAATGCCATTAAAATTGGAAAATAAGAAGTAAAATTATCTGTTACAGATATGATTTTACATATAGAAAATCCTAAAAAACACCCCCAAAACTCTTAGAACTAATGAATGAACTCAGTAATATTGCAATTTACAAAATCAAGATATAAAACTCTGTTGCATTTCTAAGCACTGCAAAAAAAAAAAAAAACTATTTGGAAATGAAATAAAAAAATTCCTTTACAAGAACATCACACACACACAAAAAAACTTATGAATAAATTTAACCAAGGAAATGGAAAGATCTATAAACTGAACACTGAAATAAAATGGTAAAAAATTGAAGAAGACACATGTAAACGGAAAGACATCCCATATTCATGGATAAGAAGAATTAACATTAAAATATCCAAACTACAAAAAAAATCTATTTATAAATTCTATGCAATCCCTATCAAGGTTCCAATGGCATTTTTTACAGAGATAGGAAAAAATACTGAAATGTATATAGAATAAACTCTAAGTAGTCAAAGCAATCCTGAGAAAGAACAAAGTGGGAACCATCACACTTTCTAATTTCAAACTCTATTATGAAGCTATAGTAATCAAAACAGTATGATAGTAACATAAAAATAGATACATAGACCAATAGAACAGAATAGAGACAGCAGAAATAAGCCCATGCATATACGGTCAACTAATATTTGACAAAGAAGCCAATAATATTAATTAGAGAAAAGACTGGGTATATTCAATAAATGGCACTGGGACACATTTTTATTCAGTGTATTTAAAAAAATGAAACTAAACCCCTATTTTTCACGACTTACAAAAATCAACACAAAATGGTTTAAAGAGGGGCGCCTGGGTGTCTCACTCATTTGAGCATCCAACACTTGATTTCAGCTCAGGTCACGATCCCAGGGTTGTGGCAGGGAGCCCTGCATCTGACTGCACTGAGCGTGGTGCCCACTTAAGATTCTCTCTCTCCCTCTACACCCCTTCCCTAGTCACACACTCTAAACAAAATAATAAAAAAAAAAATGGATTAAAGACTGAAAAGACTGAAAACTATAAAACTAGAAGAAATCAGAGAAAAAAAATCTCCTTAAGTCTTGGCAATGATTTTTCAGTATTTTTATATTAGAATAAGAAATAGCTTTTAATCCTGAGTTGAGTAGGCTAAAATAATTGCAATAGTTCAGTCATTAAATCATGGGTTCTTTTATGGGATTTCTCTATCTTTCATGTGGAGGACATGAGTAATTTATATAAGTAAGCCTCAGTGAGAGGATCCTTGGACACTAACTTGAGTGTTATTGACTAGGAGATATTTATGTATTTATGTACGTATGTATGTATTGCTTATCTATTTATCTACTTATAAATGTTTATTTATTTTGAGAGAGACAGAGCGAGAGCTGAGGAGGGCAGAGAGAAACAGCGAGAGAGATTGAGAACCCCAAGCAGGTTCCATGCTGTCAGTGCAAAGGCCCACACAATGCGGAAACTCACAATCTGTGATTTTATGACCTGAGCCTACATCAAGAGTCTAACGCTTAACCCTATAAGCCACCCAGGCGCCTCTTGAGTAGGACATATTTAGAAATGAAAAACAAGGAACAATTACCTTTATTATTATTATTATTATGTAAAGATATTCCTGACTACTTTCATCCCAGATGAAAATATTCATTTTTCCTAAGAGTATATATCCTAGAACTCCTACCACAATAGAAGGCACTGACAAAGCGGAAGACTCCCCTACCCAAAGATAAGATAAATATCCCCTGTATCACTAGGAATTAATCTTTATAATCAGTATTAAATTATATATAGATGAATATTAATTACACATATGAATTCCATAGCACTCTTACTACTTTTTAAATTTTATTTGCTGCTTTCTAGATGAAAGTAAAAACTTTACCAATTGGAACAGATGAAGCACTTTAAGTACTCAAAAGAGAGGGTGTTTAGCATATTGCTAGGAGACCACATTCACATCCTCCATAATAACAGCAGTAATTATGTGCTTCCTGGTGCAGGGCATTAGAAACAGTGCCAGTTATGTCTCAGCATGCCACAGAATTAACTCACACAATCTTGATCATCTATTTCAAGCAGCTCATCTGCCAAGCTGACCTATACTGTAATCAAACTAAATTGTATACTTTTGCTACATTTGCATTTTATTTTCAATTTTCATAACACACTTCTCATTCATTCTCTGAAATAGCCTTGCCGTAAGTCTCAGTAAATGAATTTTCTCCCCTCGATTTCCAGTTCAATAAAAAAAGCATAAAATTTCTGAAAGTTAAAAGTCCTAGAATAATATATATTTTTTAGATTTCAGTGAAATATCTTCATAATTCAGATTTCCTAAAATAAAGACAAAGTCCTCTAAACTATGCCTTTAGTGTTCACGTGGTTTGAAGGAACTAGTACATTTTTACCAATTGAGGTCAAGTCCTCAAATTATTTTTAATAATACATATTTAAGTGTTAGAACGCACTCAATTTAAAATTCGGAGGTATAAAATGTCCTTTCTACTCACAGGTGAGGCAGCTGACTTGGAGGCACGGCATTCCCATTTTATTTTATGAAAACATTCAATCCCTTTTTACCTTACTGCTCTTATTTGTAAAATGAACATCATAATTACCTCTCAGGGTTGTTAAAGGCGATAATTTGATAAATGTATGGGAAGCACTTAGCTTAGTGTATAACAGGTGGTCAATAAATGGCCATCACTAGGATGCTTTATTTCTGCTGAGAAACAGAATACAAATTTTCTCTCTCCAACTCTTAGATTTAAAATAAAATCCCGTTTTTTAATGTTTGTGTGTATGTCTGCATATGTGAAAATTACATGTGTATGTAGAATTTCATAATGAAAGTTTACTGCTTATTCATAACCATATATTTCCTTATAATTGATATGGCATTGAGTTTTTTAAAGCATATCCTTAAAATCTGTAAGGAGTTTAAAGAACAGTTCTAGATGTCGTGCTTGAAATAAGCCTCCTCACTGTGGCTGATGTTCATCACTCTAAACAGCATACAAAGCTCTCTTACTAGGGAGGCTAATATAATGAAAGACATATTTCTTTTGAATAATGCCAGGGATTAGGACCTCTGAGGTTAAATGCCCTAAACAAACAATAAGGCTATAGTGTAGATGGTGTTTTACCCCAAAAATGTTATTGCAGAGGCTGTTTATAGCATACTTCAATATTTGTTCTCTTTTCTGGTGTTAGAATATCTGTTTTTTTTAGCTGTAACTGCAAATCCTAGCCTTCTTTGCAGGCAGTGTGGCCTGGTTAGTAAATTCGCACCACTGGCACATAAATGAACAGGCTGTGCATCAGTTTCTAGGAAATCTCATAAAAGGTCTTTTCCTCCTTCCCCCTCTTCTTCCTGCCTATTACCTAGCATGAAGAACTGATGAATAAATCTTCATCTGTCATCTTCATCTTTGAATTACATTTCAGAGATCAGAACAGAGAGAAAAGAAGCAAAAAATAGGGGTGACTGGGTGGCTCAATCTCTTTTGGCTCAGGTCATGATCTCAGGGTTCGTGAGATCATGTCCAGCATCTGGCTCTGTGCTGAGAATGTGGAACCTGCTTTGGATTTTCTCTCTCCCTTTCTCTCTCAAAAGTAAACAAACAGACAAAAGAAGCAAAAGAACAACAACAAAAAAGACTACTAAATTCATAGGTTTTATGGAGCCATCACATAGTCTTGGTCGGCTTGTATCTTTATTTCTTTTTTGTGCCTCAAAAATAAGCTGTCTTCTTACTTTAGTGTCCCTACGCTGAGCTTCCATATAATGGAAGCAAACCTGACACCTCTTTTATTATGAAGTATCTTTATTTTTCCCTAACTTATTTTCCCTAGGGAATGTCAGTCCTGTTAAATTTTGATTGCATAGTATTCATTGTACTATTGGGCAAGTTCTAAAACTTCTTTTTACTGTAAATTTTTGATAGGAACATATAACTTACATTTTTTGTGAGCTGTAAAATAAACAATATTTTAACTCAGGGTTGAAAACCTTGAAGGCATCTTTTCCCTACCATAATCCAAATATTGATACCTTACTGTTGATACTAAAAGGTAGAAATTTATATTCTTTCCATATTCTCTCCAAAACAATATTTATCTATTACTTGAGATATATTCATTGATAGTTTTCAAAAACATTTTAAATGTTATTACTTGGTTGCGTTTGTTGAAAGGCAGAAACACAGAACCTTAGATTACTTGGCATGGTTTCAAACCATAGAAAAAGGCAAAGGAATAACACATTATAGTTTGTTTTCTTATTTTTATTCAATTATTTCATAGTGTGGCTATGAATTAACAACAGATTAAACAACAGATTAAAACTTGCAAAAGAAGAAACTGAAGCTACAGTAATCTAAACAATTCAAAATGAAACAAATAAAACTTAAGATTAGTGAACTCTGGGGAAAATTAAAGTAGGCAAGTAAATGTGTAATTGGAGTCCCCAAAGGAAAACCGTGAAAGTGGAGACAAAAAAAATTGAAGAAATAATGGTCATACGTTTTCCAAATTTGATGAAAAATTTAAAATTATATTTATTAAGCTCAAGAAACATGTCCAAAAATTTACATCAACAGATAGCACATAGTAAACCTACATGTTTAAAGTCCTGAAAGTACTGAAAACATTTTAAAGTATTTCTTCCTACGATTAGGAACAGGACAAGGATGTCTCCTCTCATCCCTTCTACAGAACTTATACTGGAGGTTCTAAATTGAATAAGAAAGCAGACAAGAAGAATGCATCCATACTGGAAAGAGCGAATGAAATCTGTCTTTATGCTCAGACCACATGATTATTTATGTAGGAAATGCAATTAGACCTACAAAAACCTACTGTAACTAAAAGAGTATAGCAAAGTTGCAAGATACAAGATACATATTCGAAATCAAGTGCATTTCTATTGTAGTAACAGCAGATAATCATAAATTCAAATTTAAAAATATTATTTAAAATACCATAAAATATAAAATGTTAGGGACAACTTTGACAATGATGTGAAAGATCTTTTCATCTGAACACCAAAATGTTTAAAATGTTGCTGACAAAAATGAAAGAATACCTTAATAAGTATATTTATTTATTCCTGAAATAAAAAAAGAAGAAACATATCAAACCAGAACCTCTGATAAAGAAAACAACTTAAAAGAAGCCAGAGGAAAGAAGTGTATTACATATGGAAGAAAAAAAGTAAAACTAATAGCATACTCCTTACTGGAAACAGTGAAATCAAAAATAAATTGAGTGGCCTCTGAAAAACACTGGACATATAATCAAAAAATCAGTTAATGTAGTTAATTCATCAAATTCAGTTAATATAGCACTCTACAGCAAGTGTGAAAAATTGGTATCTCTTAGAGAGTTAAATTTGTAATTAAGAACACCTTAAGAAAAAACCTTCCAGAACCGGATGACTTCTATTATTATTATTAATTATTCTTTTATCTTAGAAAGAGAGAGAGTACACAAGCTGGGGAGAAGGGCAGAAAGAGAGAGGGGCAAAGGGGGAGAAGGAAAGAGGGAGAGAGAATCTTAAGCAGCCTCCATGCTAAGTAAACGTGGACCCGGATACAAAGCTGGATCCCACAACTCTGGGATCATAACCTGACCAAAAAATCAAGAGCCTAATACTCAACTGACTGAGACACCCAGGTACCCCCAGATGACTTTAAAAGTAAGATTGACAGGCTATTTCTAAAATTTAAAAGTAAATCATATTCACCTAGAATAGCGAAGATAATTCAGAAACAGAAAGACAAAGCTGGAGGATAACCATTACTTGCTTGCAAGACATAACTATCAGGACAAGAGAGCTGAATATATTGATGAAACAGAATAGAGTGCCCAGAAATAGACGTATACATATAAGAACAGGTAAGTTTTTACAAATATGCAAAAAATTCAGTAGAAAGAGGATAGAGTTTTCAACAAGTGGTGTAGAACATGTGGATATTCATATACCCCCCAAAAAATATCTAACAATATTCAAAATTTAGCTCATATTAGATCACAGTCCTAAATGCAATATGTAATTCTCTAAAGCTTCTACAACATAGAAAAAAATCTTTTGGAACCTTGTGTTATGCCGAGTTTCATTACATGACAAAAACATGATCCATAAAAGAAAGAAAATGATAAAAGAGACTTCAGCAAAATTAATGTTTTACTCATGGAACACTATGATTAAGTGAAAGAAAAGACAAACTTCAGATGGTGAGAAATTTGTAAAATATTTATCTGATTTAAAAAAAACACCTTATATCCAGAATATTTCCAGAGAGAACTCTTGAAATATATTACTAACACATTAGTAAATAGGCAAATGATTTGAGCAAACTTCACCATAGAAACTAAATGGATAACATGAACACATTAAAAGATGCTCAATATCATTAGAGGAATAGAATTTAAGCCATAATGAAATATTGAACTACTGCATGACTGTTAGTATAGCTAAAATTCACAAGATCAATACACCAAGTGTTGGTGAAGCCATGGACTAACTAAAACTCTTATACCTGCTCGTGGAAAGGAAAAATGTTACAATTACCTTGCAAATCTACTTGACAGTTTCCTCAAAAGGTAATATACACGTATGATTCAGTCCTTCCATTTTTTAATATTTATCCCAAAGAAATTAAAACACAAGTTAACTAAAATGACTGTATAAAAATGTTTATAGCAACTTTATTTACAAGATAAATTAAAAACAATTGTAGTAATTCTACATTGAAAATGCAAATACCCATCATGAATCAGCAATATAAATGACCTACTGACATGAAAAATCAGTGAATCTCAAAATAATCATGTTCAATAAAAGAATACATGAAGAATTATTGAATGTGTATGAAATTCTAGAAAATGCAAACAAATGTTTGCAGAAAACAGATTAGTCATTTAGTATATTTATATTATATATATATATATAATATAGAGACAGAAAACAGAGACAAAAAACAGATTAGTCATTTCCTGAAACAAGGAAGAATGGAAGATTGGAATTATACAAGGGCATGAGTCAATTTTTCAGATTGATGAATATGTTCATTCTCTTGACTTAAGTGATTTTAGTGGGGATTTCATGGGTATATGCATAATATGCATCGTGTATCAATCATAACTAGAGTATATTGCAAAAGATATTCAATACTACATCTCTCCCATTCCAGTAAAATTGATAGTATGCTGATATTGATTGTATAAAAATAAATACACTATTTGTGAAACATATCCAATGTTTTACCTCCATCTAACATTGTTTCTCTTCTGCATCTTTTTTAGGCTTTAAGACAGTACTAATTATTCTTTTAATTTAGGACTTTTACCCTCTCGTGACAACAAAGAACTAATTCTCTGCTATTTCTCCAGTCCTTTTCTATTTTATAGGTAGTGGGCAAAGCAACAACATGAACTCTGTGACTCTGACAGTTTTTCAGACATTTAGGACCCTGATCAGCTTTTTCAATAATAATTAATAATAATATTAATAATAACAATAAAAAGTAAATTATGAGAATCCAGCAGTACACAAAACATATGGGAAACCCAAGCTCTAATGAGTTTGAGCTAAGAAAAAGCCAGCCTTTGGCAAGATAATTCATATTGCTCATCTCATGTTATCCTTATGGCAATACCATGAAATAGGAATTCTTCTTCTAACTTACATATTTGGAAATTTATTAACTTGCTAAGTTTGAAACCACTCTCTCATATATACAGTCTTCAAGGGAAAAAAAAAAAAGTTCCCTCTTTGGAAGAAACAGGACCAGAAAGTTGAAAAGTGAGCTCTTAGTAGAATCATGCCTCCTGCAGTCACTCAGAACATAGACCCAGATTACAGAAAATAACACAACTGCAGACTAACTGTATAACCACAGAAGGTAACTATGTCTTCGAAATTCTGGTTCAGCACTGAAAACAAAGAACAGAAAACAAATTTTCTCTTAGTTCCAGATTATATGGTTCTGTGTGTAATGGACCAAATGAACATTGGGTGTGGTCGTGGAATGCAATAAAACAGAGGCAGTTTATCTAGGAATGATATGCCATCTCAATCAAGGCAAAAACTTGTCTCTTGAATGAATGAATGAATGAATAAATGTTTTATCTCTGCTGTACAATCAAGATTCCATTAAAAGGCATTAATATCTTCTGGAGCTCATCTTCTGTGAGTCAATGATTGTGCTGTAGGAATTTTCCCCCCAATTGTATTACATGTTATTAAGTCATTCATTAAGGGATATAATTATTCACACAAAAATGAGTTCACTTCATAGTAGCTTTTAAATGTACTTTATAATATATGATTTATATTTAATTAGAGGTCATCAGTTATAACTCAGTTTATTAATGCTTAGCATTTTATGGATGGAAATTGGCTCCAAATTAGCAGTCTACAAGCCTAGAATCCTTTTCATCATAATATAGTCTACTGTAAATGTATTTAATAAAAATTGAACATAGTTGTTAGGTATAAAGAACATTTATAGTCTTACCAACCTCATAGACTACTGTGAACAATTCATATTTTTTTTCATATTTTCTTTATAAGCCAAAGACAAATTAAATTTCTATAATCTAGTCAGAATTATACTAACAAATATTTTTCTACCAATTTTGTCCTAAGTTAATTAAAACACCTTATACTGAATTTGATTATGTACGTTTATAGCTTTTAAATGTTATCATAAAGGAGTTCCTTGGAAAATAGATATTTAAATTTTATCATGAAATTTGAAAGGTTTGAATTTTTTTTTCCAAGAAATTCTTCAAGGTAGCATGGCTCAGTGACTCACAGAGAGACTGAAATTTGAAATTCTAATTTCAGCTTTTAATTCACCTACTGGGTGGTGTTGGGCAAGGCACTTAACCTCACTGATCCTTCATCTGTAAAATTGGATTGGTAAAAAACATGGCTGTAAAGAGCTGTAAATAAATTTAAGTAGCTATTAGAGAATGAATTCCAACCTTTACTCCACAAAAATCAAAAGAATCTAATTGCTACTGTTTAGCATGAATCATCACCCTGAAGCAAGCACCTAATAGAAGTATTGTGAGTCATGGACCCTTTGTAAGTCTTTGAAATTCATTAATCTGACACAAAGCTGATGAATTAAATTTAAAAACTGCATTGATTAAAAATAGACCATAAAGATCAAGCTGAATTCAATATTAAGTGAGAACATAAGTTCCCCAAATATCAAGAACATTGTAATCCATAATCTCTATCTGTGGTTATGCTGATTATTATAAATATGATTTGATGCTTCTTGAATTTAGCTGGGTCAAGGCAGAAAAATTAAGTGTACCAAGAGCTATATATACCTATATCAAGGAAAAATGAATTATAGTCCTTTGCCTCTAAAAAATAAGCTAATAAGGGAAAAATATGTTATCTCACGACCACCATTTGATGAAAAGTGCAGGCTGGGGGAAAAGCAGGGGTAGGACTCAAGATGCTTCTAAATAAATTAGCACAGCAGTGTCCCCTGTCATAAACTGCTTCTCACATTGAGGGGTTTGTGTTGGTTGTGAAGAATCCTGAGTTTCTATTAGGTACTTTTAGTGAATTTAAAAAAAAACATGAAAAGATTGTCCCCAAAGAGCAAATGACTAGGTTTTCTTAGTGGTTTAATTCAGGACTTCAAGTTTTAACTTACTATTTATTACTATTAGTGTGTAGCATTTTTTTTTAAAGAGAGAGAATGAGTGAGTCCGGGGTGTGGGAGGAGAGAGAATGAGTGAAAACCTCAATCAGACTCCACACTCAGTGCAGAGCCCCATGCGGGGCTCAATCCTCCAACCCTGGGATGATGACCTGAGCAGAAATCAAGAATCTGACACTCAACTGACTAAGGCACCCATGAGCCCCTACTGTGCAGCCCTCTAATGTACTCATAAAATATAAGAAAACCACAGGATTTCTTTACAAGAAGTCAATTAGAAACAGAATAGGAGTAGGAGCCCTTCTCCCTTCCTATACTCTTTTCCAAAAATTTTCAGGAAGATATTCATATAGATCAGAAAAAAAAAAAAAAAAAAAAAACAAAAAACAAAAACAAACTCTCTCTTCCCATAACTAAACATGTCAGGATTCATATTGGTGACAAATCCAACATTTTATGTTTGAAAGTGGTAAAAGGTCTAGCTCTCCATTTGCGCCTATCTTTTTTTTATCATACTTTGCCATGATCTACCGCTCATTTGGGGAAGAATAGGTGTTACCTACAACGTTGCCGGTTATGAGTTAAGTGAGAGAGACAAAGCATGGTCCAGTAAAATTTCATCACAATTTAGGACCCTGGCACAGATATCCAGACAGAATTTAACTATTGCCATCCTCATTCACAGAAACTGAAGCTCAGACCAATGGCTTGAGTGTTCACCCATCATGTGGAAGACAGCCATCAGTACATTGGAAGCATGCTATTTCAGAGTATTTATATTCCCTTCATTAGATTTGCCCTTAATTCTAGACATTTAGGAAAATACAAAATCACTAACCAAATTAAGAGTGTCATTTGAGATTATTTACCCAATAAGTAAAGGGAGAGGGGGAGATGGGGGAGATGGGGGAGACGGGGTGAGACGGGGAGAAACTACCTCTACAACAACATAAAATCAACCAAAACAAAATATTATTTCATTACAAATTCTGCATGAGAAGCGTGAATCACAATTTTTGGCAGAGCAGGTACTATTTCCTTTTTTAATTGTGTTTGAGGTTATAAAACTATGTTGATACTAATCTTATCTTTGTATCCTATATGTTTTGTCTTAGAGTTACTGGACATCTGTGTATTTTCCCTCCACAGATTTTTCTTACTTTGTATTTAGAAAGGATATTTCTATAATTAATAAAAATGGTAGCTAAAAATACAATGAACATATAGCCTACTGACATGAGAATCTTTTTAATTTTTTAAACGTTTATTTATTTTTGAGAGAAAGAGACAGAGCATGAGGGGGAGAGGGAATGCAAGAGAGGGAGACAAAGAATTGGAAGGAGGCTCCAGGCTCTGAGCTGTCAGCACAGAGCCTGATGTGGGACTCGAACTCACAACCTATGAGATCATGTCCTGAGCTGAAGTTGGACACTCACCTGACTGAGCTACCCAGGAGCCCCATGAAATGTTAATTTAAAAAATTATCTTCCTGAAATTCCTATAACCATATTGATATGCTTTAGTTTTCAAATGATCTTAAAATCCAAAATATCCTAACTTTTCTGATATACTTGTATACCTGTTAGGAAAAAAAAAATACCATAAACTTGAGTTCAGCAAAACTTGATTATCTTGCTTGATATTAATTACACACCAATGCATTTTCTTTCAAAAGCTTAAAATCCAAAGTCTTTGTGGAGAAGCAGTTAATAATAAAATTAGCCTAATGAATTATTTGAAGCAACCCATAAACCCAGTAAACACTAATCTCTGTTTAGCAGGTAAAATACAAAGAAATACGGGCTTAGGGCTTTCATTGAATTGAGCTCAAATCTCAACCCCTCCCCGTCCCCCCCAACCCCCTGCCACTCTTATCTGTAAGGTAGATGCTTCATTTTCAGGGTTTTTATGACAATTAGAACTATAAATACAAATCATTTAGCCTAGAATTGATTGCATAGAGGGCGCTGAACAGATATTAACTTATGTTCTTACAATTAATACATAACTAGATGCTTATTTAATGGTTTTGCTTAAGTTTTGAGTGCTGCTAAGACAGAAAAGGAAGGTGTGTAAAGGCAGGGATGTGCTTTCTATGCCCTGGGCAGTGGGTCTAGACATAAGTATTTGTTAACTAACAAGAAGGATTTTGAGAACCTGGGACCAAAGCTCATTCCCAAAACATCCTCAGTGCTATCCTTTTTCCACCATATAAAGTTTCTAGTGGAAGAGAATGAAACCACATTTCTATGTGTCTCTGTGTGTGTGAATGAAGAAAAAAGTGTTTGAGTCACTTTCAGATTTATCCTAGCACTTCTTATAGTCTAATAATTTTCATCTATTACTTACAATTTATGAGCCAACAAAAGCCTCAATCTTTACCATATGCTAGGAAGATGGGTTCCTACCACTCACAAAGAAAAAAGTAACCTAAATATTTCCATTATGTCTCTGACATATGCACTTGGAGAAAGCCTACATTTAAGTACTGACTCAGTTTATACCAGGTATCTGAGACAGGGAAAGTCACAAACTCCTGAAACCTCATGTTCTGCATGTAAAAATTGAGAATAATTATATCATCCTCACAGCACTGTGCTTTGTCAAAATTAAGTACTTTTAGTATCATAATTTCTACTAACAGTAATTTTTTAAAAAGTCTTTTTCCTTGTTATCACACGCATATAGCCACAGAGCTATTGTTTTTATGTGAGGAAAAAGACTGAAGATACCAAGTTAACAAAGCAAAACCCACCGAACCAATTCAAGGTTATGACCAAAGACCTTCTGGCTCTAATTTTGCCTTCATTGTATTATTGTGAGATACAAGTAAGTAATTCAACCTATTTTCTCATAGAGGATGAAAGCCCAAAGTAATCTCTCTAGTGATATTATAAGATGCCTCACAAATGCTTAAGTTTGTTCATATTATTTCTCTTGATTAAATGTAAAGCACAGAGTTCAAGGGTATTAAACTTACTTGCAATTATTTCCCATTCAAATAACATAAAATGTTTTCTTCTGATTTATCAGGGCTTTATTCTCCTTTCGTATTCTTGCCTTTTGTTATTGGTATGAATAAATGTGAAACCTTGTCAGTAATTTAAGATGAAATTAGGTTATTATAAAACAGAGTATCACTTTTCCATGCAAATACACAAACTAAACTCTGGATTCATTTAGTTCTTTCCATTGTCTCTCAAAATAAATATAGAATATTTTGAGTTCTGCTTTTTTAAATGCAGTTCATATACTTGATTGCTACCAGGTAATTAATATGAAGCTATTCTATTTAGAGTATTAAAAAAGAAACACATATTTGACACCTTGCCTTTTCCAGCTCAGCTACTAATTAGAAAGAAAGAAAGAAAGAAAGAAAGAAAGATAGATAAAGGATAAAGGAAAGCTTAGCATTCATTTGAGAATGTCACTTTGTAATACCTGTACAATATGCACTATATGTGTGTATATATACATATATATATATATAGAGAGAGAGAGAGAGAGAGAGAGAGAGAGAGAGAGACAGACAGAGAGAGACTCTCATTCATGGCACCAAAAATAAAATACAAGGTGACATATGCACAATATAGCCTGTCATCTATTTACTTAGAGATTAAGATTTTTTGATAATATGGTTATTCTAGAAACAGAGCTTGGTACAGGCAAAAGATTATGGATCATGATGCCATGCCTTCGTGTTAATTTTGTAGTTGGCAACTTCTACAACCAGGAGCTGTTACGTCTTATCTGGACATAACTTTCCTAATCTTTAGCCCAAAGAATTTTGGGTAAATTATTTTTAGTATCCCTTTGACTAATACATTTTTAGAATCCTAGTTTTAGGTATCTTCTTTACATTATAGAAGGTTTAGGGATGCCTGGGTGGCTTAGTCAGTTAGGCATCCAACTTCAGATCAGATCATGATCTCACAGTTCGTGGGTTTGAGTCCCGCATCGAGCTCTGTGCTGACAGCTCAGAGCTTGGAGCCTGCTTTGGATTCTGTACCTCCCTCTCTCTCTGCTCCTCCCTCACTTGCTCTCTCTCTCTCTCTCTCTCTCTGTCTCTCAAAAATAAATAAACGTTAAAATTTTTTTAAAGGTTTACATTTTCCCAAATGTTAAGTAGAACAAAATATAATTAGTACTTAACTTTTTGGAACATATTGTTTCTTTCAATCTCAAAAATTGATAAATTACTGAAGAACCGCAAATTAATCAGATATGTGAAAAATTGTTCAGCCACCCTAAGTTTCACAACTTATGAACATATTCATTTATACGAGATTTTTTCGTACAGCAAATGGAAGAAATGAACATTAATTTTTTTATGGGTGCAGACAAATTCTCTTTTGGAGGTATTTCCTGGTGGTAGTTTAATCAGTATAGCATCACTTAAGGAATGTTTTACTCAGTATTGTTAATATCCTAGAATTACAATCATAGGAATTTATTGAGGAAAACTCAGATTTGTCAAGTATTTATGGACATGATATTCATTTTCAATTGCTGTGAAATAAGACAAAATTTATAAAGATGCAAATTGAAGGGATTTTTTTTTCTTCCCACATGTCCCATTTCTCTCCTTAGGAGGTTACCACATATTTATTTTCTGCCTATTATTTTAGAAACGATAGATTTGTCTACCTACCTTACATAATACTATTTTTTTTTGCAAAAAGGATCATATGATATGCACTATACTGCAATGTTGCATATCACATATACAGTCATATTTACTTCAATAGTCCTAATGAGTTGATAAAATCTCACCGTTGATTTTAACAACTCCCAGTGGTTCCCAATGGTAGGCATCACGAAGTTTGCAGTTTTATGCTATTATAAGCAATGTTTCAATTACTTTTTTAAGGCTATGCCTACATGAAATTGCTTTCAAATATTTGTTATGCGTTATACTTCACAGTGCATGTGAAAAATCACATTTGATAATTTTGAATTATTAGCCACTTTGTTTTTCCACATTTCCATTCCTAAATTCACCTTGAAGATAATCTCATCACCTAGTATACAGAATATTCGTGTAAATGTAGATGAAATCTTACTTTTAATAGGGTTACCTTAAAGCTGATGCATGTAGAAAACTGCTTTGTATTTTGCTGTAGTAACGCAACATCAATTAAAAGGATAAAACTATAAATAATTTCACATGTTTTAAGAAATATTATAGCAAAATTCCACTAATTTACTTAAGAAGGCTAATTTTAAGTCAAAATAATAAAAGGTAAACATCTGAAATTCAAAAACACCTCCTTTTTAGAGATCTTCTCCATGTTGGAGCCAAAGAAATAAAGATAAAATTGGGATCAAGACATGTTTGGGATAAGTTTTTGATGCAAAAAATTAACATTTCAACACATTACATATTTGATTCCCTTGCAGAGCAAGAGTGTTTGCACACAGCAGTTGAAAACTAGGGTTTTTTTTAAATTTTTCTTTTGATAGTAAGAGCTTTTTTACTCAAATATCAGTTTAATAACATTGAGAAGTTATTAAGAGAGTGAAACGATTTAAGGTATTTCTCTACTTTGTTTATGAAGTGCTGGCTAGTTCAGGGAAATATTTGGAAAGTTTTGATTCTGCGTCAACATAGACCTTTAATGTCCACACAAATAACTCTGCATTTAAATGTCATATTTCAATATGTCAAAAAAAAACCCAACAATGATTATATAGATCTTGGGAAGCTTACCTTTATCCGTCTCCTGCTCCATAGCTGAAAGTGGGCCCGAAAACTTGGATCCCAGCTTCCTCCAGCTGTTGCTCATAGACAAATGATGGCCTCTTCACGCTCTTTTCTTGGGCAAACTCTAAATACTAAACACGTGTTTCCAGAAAACATTGCCTGGATTAAATATGATCATGCACGTAGAGAGAGCACTTCGCACAGCTCCTGACACAATAGTATGTTCAATAAAATATGATTATAGTTAGATTTTCCTTTAAGTGATATCACTGAATCCACATTCTAAAAAAAAAAAAATACAAGCAAATCACTCACAGCTTTGTAATGTAACTACTATTGGTTGTATATTCCATGTAGCACACCTCACAGTCAAATGAAGCATACTACTCTACTGGGACACCTCCCAGAAATAACGTACAAATTCCAGAACAGAGACTTGGACCAGATTATAGGTAGCCCACAGTTTATAATGCTTTTCTGCTTGTACTCGAAAAGCTTTATGGCATTAGTGACCGGCTGCCAGATCTGCCTGCAAGTGAAATCTATAAGCAGGGAGCTTATGCAGTGGAGCTTACAGTATCAGCATCACCTGAGCTTGTTAGAAACGTTAATATTTAGGGGCACCTGGGTGTCTCCGTTGATAAGGCTACCAACTTTGGCTCAGGCCATGATCTTGCAGTCCGTGAGTTCGAATCCCTGCGTTGGGCTCTGTGCTGACAGCCTGGAGCCTGCTTCAGATTCTGTGTCTCCCTCTCTTCTCTCTCTGCCCTCCCCACCACCCCACTCTCACACACACACACACACACACACACACACACTCTCTCTCTCTCTCTCTCTCTCTCTCTCTCTCTCAAAAATAAGTAAACGTTAAAAAAAAGAAATTTTAATATTTAGGCCTCAGACCTACTACATCTGAACTCTGGGAATGGGGGGAGGGGGTGGAGCAGGCCCTCCAGGTGATTCTAATGCATCCTCTAGTTTGAGAGCCACTGGCTTAGGCTAGAGTGTTGTTGGCCGGAAAAATGTGGCAAAAAGTGTTTGCGCATGCTTAGCTCCTGACAAGCCCCAGGTCTCAGTCTCCTCACAAAGAGGAAGGACAGAGCTTGTTCCACACAAGAAAGGAAAATCTTACCAAACCCCAGGAAGGAATAAACACAAGACAAATAGAGAAGGAAGGTATTCCCGTCAATATTAAAACAAACAAACCCCAAAATGAAATAACACGAAACAACAAGTCAGCCAAACTGACCGACAAGGAGCATAATCCATTGCTAGAGAGGTGAGTTAACAAACACCACATTTTTACATTTTTACTCACACTTTTCCCCCAAATCCTTTAATTTGGGGGGGCCAATATTTTGAAAAAAATATAATAAACTGGTTTATTTAGAAATTTTTCCGTAGGGGCACCTGGGTAGTTCAGTTGGTTGAGCATCCGGCCCCTGATTTCCGCTCAGGTCACGATCCAATGGTCGTGGGATCCAGCCCTGCATTCGGTTCTGCACTGAGAGTGTGGCACCTGCTTGGGATTCGCTCCCTGGCTCACTCTCTGCCCCTCCCCTGCTCGCGTGCATGCACACTTTCGTATGCTCTCTCTAAAATAACATAAATTTTTTTCTTAAGCTTAAAAAAATCATTTTTAAAGTCCTGTAAAATGAATAGTGCCGTGACTTCCTGTGAAGTCCTAAATGATAGCCTCTGACTTCATGTGGCTATTTAAATAAAAATTTTAAGTTACTAAAACTTAAAGATTTAGTTTCTCAATTGCAGTAGTAACATTTCAAGTACTTAAATAGTCCTGTGTAGCTAGTGGATACCATATTCGAAGACCCATGTATACGACATTTCCATAATCACTGAAAATTTTGCTGAATATTACTGATTCAGACCAACGTCATGATTCATACTTCGCCTATGATAGGCACTTTGTTCATTTATTTATTTCTTAGCCTAATTACTTAATTATTTATTTCTACTCTGCTTTGTTCCATAAATAATTTAATGCAACACAGATAAAATATGCATAAGCACCTGAAGTAAGTGATGGAAAGACTATGTAATTGTAAAAAAGATAAGAAGAAATATAAGATGAAGTAACTGGACAGAAATCCATGCTTCCTGAACATTTTCTATAGGTAAAATTAGAAATTGTGATTTCTAGCAGACATTTAAGAAAGTGGCAAAAATATGTTAGATTTGGGAAACTCACAAAAGAAGAGCGAACAAGTACCCCATTCTAACCCAGGAGAAACACAGTTGCTCAAATTTTAAGACTTACCAGATATTTATTTAGTGCTTTCTCATAAAAATAACATGTATTAAATATAAAAACATGGTCTTACCGTAAGTTCTATATTAGAATAATGAATTTCATCAAGCTATTTCATAGAATGTCCCTCTGTGATATCAACAATCAGTCAGGATAATAAATCCTATGGGATAACATATGAATGTTAGCATTTAGCAAACAACGGAAGATCTAAATTCAGAGAGCTTTTTTGGAATAGTCTTACAGAGCTTCGTTATGTTATTTGACACATTGGCTTTGAAAATCTTACAAGAATTGCTACTATTCTCCAAAATGAATATTCAAATAAATTTTCATATAATGTAATATATAATTTCATGTGTTCACACACCAAGTGTTTTTTACTTAATGGGGGCTGGTAAGAATTGTAAATTATTTAAGATTTATTCCACAGAGAATCATTCTCCTTCACTTCATATTTGGATAGATATAATTAATCAATGATCTCAAGATTATGTTTTTTGAAAATTCCCAAAACATTTTGTCCCATTTGTGGTTAAAAATGAGGTTAAATAATTTACATGTCAACCAGGAAAGAGGCCGTTATTGACCTCTTGTTTTGAAACTTGAGATTGAAAATTGTGTGTAACTGAATAGAAAATCAACCTATTTGTCAATAAAAATAAACTGAGGGAATGTTCATGGACTGAGACCTTTGCAAACATTCATTGGATATTTGTTCACTAGTATTAATGACATCACTAGCAACCAGTGGCCTAGTGGACAACCAGTGTTTAAAGATAACTGATTGAGGGGCACTCGGGAGGTTTGATCAATTGAATCCGACTCCTGGTTTTGGCTCAGGTCATGATTTCACTGTTTCGTGAGTTTGAGCCCCAGGTTAGGCTCCATGCTGAGAGTGTAGAGCCTGCTTGGGATTCTCCCTCCCACCCTTTCTCTCTGCCCCTCCCCCACTCATGCTGACTCTGCCTCTCTCAAAATAACTACATAAACTTTAACATTTTTTTTTAATTTTAAAGATAACTGATTTATAGTACAATATTAGACTGGATGGAAGGGTCTTGGGTCATGCCAAAGAACTCTAATTGGCCCTGTCCATTTCAATGGAAAATAATTTCAATACGTTTGTAAAACCCACAAATGTAGAAACACACAAATATACAGTGGCTGACAGATTTCACATATTCACATCAAAAAAAACTATATGAGATCAAAATATTCAAACATAATTATTTGTTAATATTTAATATTTATGAAAGTATTAATATACATCTAGTGTTAAACTTAATTAACTAAATGCATAAGGGAGGACTTTTGCCTCTACAGCAAATCTTGTATTTTGTTTAAATGCAAACTCATTATGAGCCATAAATGATATAGGCTGCTACAAAGTCTAATGCCATTTTTTTTGTCTGAGCAATAAAAGTCTAATATAAAGTTCAAGGAAATACTGAGAAATTATCACTGGGCTCTGCACTGATATTTAGTTTGTCTGAGCAGCAAGTTTTAAAAGAGACACTGACAAGTTACTGATGTCTGAAAACCTATGCTAAGATTGAAGAAAGGTCTGTAAACTATGTCATCTGAGTAGCACTTGTAATAACAATGAGATTGAGACCACAATCAGAGCTGTCAGAGGAAACTCAACCTGGCAAGTCAGGAATGTTATTTGGGAGTGGTGAAACACAGAGTAATGAATCGAGGATTGGTCAAGCAAGTAGTCCTTGGAAAGCTGTTATCACAGAGAAGGGCAATTGTCTTCATGCTAAGGAGAGTGGAATTGTCCAGAGAAGGCAAAGTTCCATTCTTACAGGAATTGGTTTTCAGAGTGGACAGTGGTTTCTGAGGCTGACGGTTAGGCAGACCCTGACAAAGACTGTGGAACCAACTAGATATTTAAGACTAGGTAGAAGCCTACAATGTAGAACTGAAGTGCCAAGATAGAGCTAAACTAATACTATCAAGGATAAACATATGAACTACTTAAATCACTTCTGTTTAAATTTAGATAATGATTTATATCCGTTAGACGAATTAAGTGACAATTGAACCACAACTCTACCCTCCTGCATCCTTGGCAGAAATTGCTACATACTCATGACACTCTTACTAACTCACTGAGGGGTCATGTGTCCTCAAAATCATTTTTGTTTTTAAAACAGGACCTCAGGTCAACACTGTGTTAGAAGAATTAGCAGGCAAGATGAAGCATAGAGGCTGGGTAAACGTGGATCAAATAAGTCTAGAAGGATTAAAACCAAGAAGATAGAAGGTGAACAAATAGAATATTCATACAGCACATTATCATGTTTGAAGGGACCTCTCACCTGCATTCATGAAAATGATAACCAGAGTAAATATGATGGTTAAGAGCCTGTAATCAGGAATCAGTTTTTGAATCCTGGCCCCATCACTTACTACCTGTCTTAGTAAATTGTACAGCCTCTCTATATCATTCATATTCTATAAAATAACACAGGGATGCTGTGAGAAGTAATAAGTTAATACATTTGAATCAGTGAAAGCAGTGGCTGGCACAAAGTAATAGCTGTAGAAATATTAGCTATTATCATTAATGTTTAAATATAATTTTAAAACAGGCAAAAATAAGACAAGGTAGTAAAGTATCATAACCTATGTCTGGAGTGAAATTTAAGCTGGATTTGAATTCTGGCCCTGCCATTTTATTAGTGGGATGATTTTAGCCAATTTAAGCATTAGTCTCCTCACTTATAGAGGGGAAATGATCTTACTTGCATCTTAACTTGTTAGGTTTAAGCATCACACACACACACACACACGCACGCACACACACAGAATTCACAATACAGAATTTGATATAGAGCAGACTCTTGATAAATGAAAGGTATTAGGATCATTGCTGTTAACACAAGTTATGAACTTGAGTCAGCTCATCATTTCATTGTTACAGAATGAACTATAATCTTTGTCGTATAAAATAAAAGTCAAATTTAATGTGAAATAAACTTCATTTGAAGTTGAATCCTTGCCAGGTTTGCGAGGATATAAAACTTCTGAATTTCTCAACAATATTTTTCACATACTTTGCCCTCCTTTCCAGAAAGAAGACAGGCAAGTATGAACAATGGCAGCCCCGTATATGTATAATTTGGTGACAATCAATGATAATTGCATTTCAAAATGCCTAAACAGCAGTTTTAAAGAAATAATTATAGACTTTATTATTTTTATTATTATTATTATTATCTATTATTATTATTATTATTATTATTATTCAGAAATATCTCCTTAAACTTATCTAGAACCTTTGGCTTTTAAAAATTTTCCCCTGTAATATCCAAAGCTAAAAATAAGTGAATAATGCACGATCAAAGGAGTGACTTTAATTGCATTGCTCTGACTTTAATAACTTGAAGCACAGAATTTAATAACCTCAAGCTCTGGAGGAGTCTATCAAAATGTCAATGAAATGCCTATTAAAACAGAGATAAACAAAGCACAGATACCATGCCATGTGTAATCCAATCCTGGTAAGTGATAATAAAATTTAACTGGGTGCATTTATATTGAATTTTATCTAAAAAATCTCAGTGACTTTTAGAAATGTTAATTGAGTCCCAGGTCATTTTTTTGAGGATGTTTTGAAAGAATCAGGGTATCCATTCTTCTGAAACAGAAGCACAGTAAAAAAAAAAATGTTATTCATCAGATATGTTCAATGGGAAAAATTAAATAAAGATTAGTCAAACATCCAGAAACCATCAATGGGAAAAATAGAATTTTGCCTGAAGATTTTTAAGTGTACATTTATCTGCTGAGTTTGATATATGATTAATACTTATAATAGCTATTTAAATGATTGAAAAAAAAAGTTGTGACTCATGTCAGCTATGACTTCTGGACTGTATAGCCAGCCATTTTGAGTCTCTTTGGAACAATAACTGTGTAATTTTCATATAAAAAATGCAGGGAATTGCTCCAAAGCATTGTGACATAGAGGTGTTCTACCATTCCCTTTTCTATAGCTCTTTCTCTTCTACCTTCACATACATTCTTTAAAAGTTCTTACCTGCCAACATACCCTTTCCTGTACCAGGTTCCCTGACCACTCTCCGCATATACAGCTAGATGGTGATATGAAGGAAATGTGCTCTAAGTAATGTGACCAATGTTTTCTAAGTTTTCAGAAAACTTGGGCTTTTAGCACATATTTTTATTATTGTGGGTAACCTTGGGCAATCGCTTAACTTGAGTAATCTTTGTGAAATAAAGAGCTTGGGTTAAACTTTCTTCTGAATCTAATCTAATTATTGGTATTTCTATAAGCTGATATGAACGCTCAACCTGATGCAAATGCCTACTGCACTGACTTACAGGTCAGTCAGGAAAAAGTTGAGTGAATTTTAGTGTAAAATATTGGTGTGACAAATTTGAACCAGTAAAGAGTTTTTCGTTTATTTTTGGAGGGAGAAATATTTTACTATTCTTTATATCATAGCTACCTAATAATAATATAGATATCCATCCCCATCATTCAATTAGCCAGGATAGGTTAAATTTTGCTACCCTAATATCTGGGCTCAGTAGCTTCAACAAAAAAAGGTTTATTTCTTAATTATCCCACATGCCTAGTGTGGGTTGACAGCAGAGGCCTCTGCTCATTGCTGTAAACCACAAAACCAGGCTGTTTAGAGATTTCATTCTGACACATGCTTCACAATTATTGTAATATGAGAAGAGAGGGCCAGAAAATTGGCCTTGGGGGTGACTGGGTGGCTCAGTTGGTGAAGCACCGGACTCTTGGTTTCCTCTCAGGTCATGATCCCACAGCTTTGTCGGTTCGAGCCCCACATTGGGCTCTGGGCTGGCAGCATGGAGCCTGCTTTGGATTCTCTCTCTCCCTCTCTAGTTGCCCTTCCCCCACTCATGCTCTCTCTCTCAAAATAAATAAATAAGCTTAAAAAATATTAAAAAAATCTCTGGTCCAGAAGTGATACACATTTCTTCCTCTCCCACATCACTGGTTAGAAATAATTACATTCTGGGGTGCCTGGGTGGCTCAGTCGGTTAAGTGTCCGACTTCAGTTCAGGTCATGATCTCGCGGTCTGGGAGTTAGAGCCCCACGTGGGGCTCTGTGCTGACAGCTTGGAGCCTGGAGGCTGCTTCAGACTCTGTGTCTCCCTCTCTCTCTGCCCCTCCCCTGCTCATGCTCCGTCTTTCTCTCTCTGTCTCATAAATAAATATTTTTTTAAAAAAAATCACATGGCTATATACAAACTCAGTGACAAAAAAAAGTGTGTGCATAACACTCAGAATTGACTAAAAACAGCAAGCTGATTATCTATGTAAATTGTGTCTAATTGTGCATCAACTATTCCTCTTCATCTTTCTTTGCGCAATGCACTGGATATCTTTTTCTTGGAGTATTTATGGCGACTTTGATAGCTTTCTCTAAACCTGGACTCAACCAACACTTGAGAGATTGAAACATCAAAATGCATTACAAGGATCATTGAACAAAGGAGAATTGTGAATATGAAGCTAGTGTTTCATTTTGAAAGCATCAGAACTTGCCAATGGAGTAAGGACCCTGGAGTACTATAACTCATAATCCATGCCCTAGAATTTCATGCCTGTTGAACCAGAACTCAACAATAAAAAGAGATCTAATTGCTCACACTTGAGATGTTTTCTAATTCTTTAAGATCAATCATTCATGAGCTGAGATTTATTTAAACACACCCATGGCATGAAATAGTCCATGGTACTACTGAAATATAAGATGCTATATCTCAAAAACAAAGATTGAAATGGGACAGTGTTTCCTGCCTCAAAATTAACTTACAAATAAAATAGAAAGTTCATACTTCTACTTTGCAATCATATTTCAAATTCATCAGATTAAATCTGAAAAGACCATGAGAAAGTGGTCTTCCTTTGTCATTTAAATATTATTTTGAATAAAATTATAATGAATAGACATTCGTTTTGTACAGTATGGCTGAATCATAGCTACAAAGCAAACCCTTGCTATTGCAGTTTTAAATGCCAGTGCATTCTGGTGTCATTTATTTTGCCACAATGGCAGCCCACACTAACCACATTATTCTGAGAGAATAACTCTCTCATAATACTTCAGGGTATCTATGATGCTTCACAACACATATTGAAACAGTCCAGAAATATAAGGAAAATGTTTAGAAGAGTCCTGTCTTGCTTCAAGAAAAGCAGCATTTATTTTAGTTAGGTGAACAACTCCTAGTTTGTAGACAGGTTTTGTTATAAAATTTTATTTATAGGTATGTTAGCTGGGGTTCTAAACCTGTTTTCTCAAAGGTACGATGCAGTGTTATGTCTAATAGTTTCTTCCCACAAAATTCCATTTGACCCATATTGTATCTGAGCTAAATGACTAATAGAGCTCCTCTACCCTGGATCTAACATAAAACTTAGCAAAAGACACATGAGGGAGAAAAGAGAGAAATGGAATCTCTTAACTATTGAAATAAGAAACATTTGTCCTCAGCTTCTTCCTGAATGATTTCTTGTGCCACACTCTCCAACCTGCACCAGGTACCGCCTCACACCCCTCTATCACCTCAGCCTGTCATAATAGATTGTGACATTTAGTAATTAGTACAGTAAGCAAAAACATGGAAGTGAATTCAAACACTTTCCACACCTCCTCTGATTTTAGATGTCATGGAGATGAAAATATACTCAAAATAACTTCCATTGACATGTTTATGACCAAAAAGTGTAACAAATCTCAACAATAGGCTTTACAGATGGTTCTAAAAAAAAATAGAGAATTCCAGGCTCTGTCAGAGATAGATTTGTGTTAGTAGCTTTACCACTCAGTGTATTTGGGGGAGTCTGTACTCTTCCTCAGTATCACTAATTGATCAGAGTTTTTAATAGCTTTATTGCTTCATCTACATATTAATCTACAGATTCTCTAAAAATTCTTTCATAATTTTAAATTTATTTTAGGAGTTACATTCATAGCCTATGTCATAAGTTAATCTAAAACTAAGGCACTATTTTGATGAACACACCAAGATTTAATTAGAGGTTAATGGATTCTTATACATTTCAACATTTAATTTATTTTTGTAATTTATTTTGTATTCTGATTGACATACACAATTAAATGATAATATGTTATTTTTAAGATTTTGCCTTATAAACAAGAAAGTCTCTAGTTAAAATTATTCATAAACTTGATAGAAAAATAGTAGGAAATTTGAATTTATGAGTTGAGCCATGCAAAATATCGAATAGTGTCTACAAATCCATATCATATTTAAAATTTCAAAAAGGACCTCAAATTTATAATAAATCTTAAAATTCTATGTAGTATGATATAATGGTGATGGCATATATTACAGTTTTCTGCTGACCAGTAAGCCATGAACTGTCCCCAAATATGAGAGTAAAACAAATATGAGAAAGATATTAACAACACATGTTAGTGACAATAGTTAATGCAGAACTGTAAATAAAGTACAATAAGATAAAATATATAAAGAAGTATTACATATTAATATGGAAAAATCAAGCGCCATAAAGAACACTATATACTTACCTTAGTTTTTACTGTAGCTTAGGAATTTCCCTCAACTTGGAACCTTAGAAATGAAAGCACTTTGCCTACTACTTTAGCCTATTTCCATTTGGCAAGCATTGCTTTTTCCCTAAAGGAAATTTCCTGGGCATCTTTCTAATCTATCAGGACTAAGTGTTGCTCCCTGCCTAATGTGGTAATAAACACAGCATATGGCATAAGTGTAAGATCAAAGAAGCAGGAGTAGGAGGGAGAGCTTTCATACCCCAAGGCAGGTCTGACATCCGTAAGAGAAGAGTGAGAGGGAAGGAGGATTGGGTGGGAAGATATTCAGGCTATGTAGTACAGTACAAAGAAAGACTACACCAATGGGGGAATCCTCTAGTCAAAGCCCCCCTCCTATAGAAATTCTATATCCTGCAGAAATGGACCTGCACAGTCCTCACCTGAGACCTATCTAGGCAAGTGTGATTTTGGTGTGACCACAGTGTTGCCTCCAGAAAAGGTGACAGAGAGATCTGTGAGCAAACTGTGTCGCCTGGAGTAGGAAATCTGAAAAGTACATTTTTAATGTTGCCACAGCCATATTGTGAGTTGATAATTATCAATAATATCAGTATGTATCTATAATAACTACCTGAGCTGTTTTATTCAATTGACTATTAACAAAGTCCTTTGGCATTTTTCGCAAAGCGTAAGATATATTCACATTATATTGCTGGGTAATTTTTGTTTTTACTGTCCAGTTTTACTGGACAGTGAAAACATAGAATAAATAGAATAAATTATAATACAATAATTCCAGGGGCACCTAGGGGACTCAATCAGTTAAGCATCCGACCCTTGATTTCAGCTCAGGTCATGATATTGTGGTCATGAGATCAAGCCCTACATCAGACTCCAAGCTGGGTGTGGAGTCTACTTGGGATTCTCTCTCTCTCTCTCTCTCTCTCTCTCTCTCTCTCTCTCAAAAATACAACAATTCCAAATAAGATGTAAAGTTTCTGATAAATTATAAAATTAAATATAATTCCATCGAAATTTAAGGAAGGGCTATCATGGAGGGTGAGAGAGAAGGTTGCTATAGGACAGGCACGATTTGCCAGAATTTTAAAATATATTTGTGATTTCTCAGAATATAACATAATTAGGACCATAGAAAAATAATAAGAAAGTTTATTCTATGTCGATAGATTTCACTGGCTAACCATACTGATTATGACTTAATTAGAAATCACAAATTATTAAAATATGAAGCAATAAATTAGCCTGCTTTCTCCAAGTCAAACCCATAGGATAATATTTAAAATTCTTGTTCAGTGAACCATGATATGAAAACTATTATTGAGTTCCTTAAGGTTTAGAGATGTAAATAAATGTTTATATATTATAAAGCTAATATACTCTTGGGGCACCTGGGTGGCTTGGTCGATTAAGCATCCGACTTCGGCTCAGGCCATGATCTCATGGTCCGTGAGTTCAAGCCCCGCGTTGGGCTCTGTGCGGACAGCTCAGAGCCTGGAGCCTGTTTCAGATTCTGTGTCTCCCTCTCTCTCTGCCATTCCCCTGTTCATGCTCTGTCTCTCTCTGTCTCAAAAATAAATAAATGTTAAAAAAAATTAAAAGTAAATGAATGAATAAATAAATAAATAAATAAATAAAACTAATACACTCTAAACATGATTCAGCAATTGAGATCCTTGTTATATACCTCAATGAGTGAAAAACTTACATCTACACATGTACCTACACATGGATGTTTACAGCAGCTTTATTCATAATCGCCAAAGTGGAAGCACCAAGATGTCCTCCGCTGGTAAATGGGCAAATAAACTATGGCATATACCCACGATGGAATATTATTCGGGACTGAAAAAAAAAGGAGTTATCAAGCCATTAAAAATGGAGGAAACTTAAATGCACATTACTAAGTAAAAGAAGTCAGTTTGATAAGGCTACCTACTATATGATTCCAACTATATGGAATTCTGGAAAAGGCAAACCTAGGAGAAGAGTGACAGATTCAGTGATTAAGGATTGTGAAAGGTCGGGGGTTGGGGGAAAAGAGGACTGAGTAGGTGGAACACGGAGGATTTTTAGGGCAGCGAAACAATCCGTACGGTAGGAAACTAAAATGGTAGATTCATCTCATTATACATACGTCAAAACCCATAAAATGTACAACACTAAAAGTGAATCCTAATGTAAACTATGCACTTTCAGGTAACAATGATATGTCAATGGAGTTTCATCAACTGTAACAAATGTACCCCTGTGGTAAAGGATGTTGCTTGTAGGGGAGGCTGTGTGGGAGGTAAGGAGTGTATAAAAACTCTCTGTACCTTCTGCTCAGGTTGTCTGTGTACATAAGATTGCTCTAAAAAATAAAGCCTATTTTTAAAAGGAAGATTAAGAAATACACAGAAGCAGATGAAGTATTCTTTAGTGTGGAGATCAGAGATAGAGGAGAGGTGGCATTTGGGATGTTTGGCTGGTTGTCTAGTCAGAATCCATACCCAGGAATATTTATTTTGGTGCAATAATCTTATTCCAGGATCTGTTTCTCAGATGTGTAGTCTGAAACTCAATCTTATCTCTGTCTAGAATTAATAGAATGCTATAAATCATTTAAACACTGATTTAAACACTGATATGCAGACATCTGTAAAGGGATATTTCATGAAGATCAAAATGTTGCATTGATTTGAAGAGAGCATTGTCTACTTGAAGGCAAACTATCCAAAAAGTCAGTTTATTCAAACAACTCTTTTTTTTAAGTTTATTTATTTATTTTGAGTGAGAGAGAGAGAGAGAGAGAGAGAGGAACAGATAGAAAGGGAGAGAAAATCCCAAGGCTCCATGCTGTCAGCACAAAGCCCAATGAGGGGCTTGAACTCATGACATGAGCCGAGATCAAGAGTCAGACACTAAACCAACTGAGCCTCCCAGGCGCCCCTATTCAAACAATTATTGATGAGCATGGGATTCAAACAAACCAACAAAAAGCCAGCCAGTTTCTATGTTCTTCTTCATAACAGGAAACACTGAAGCAAAACTCGTGTTTACTAGACAGGACATCTATGTGTAGTCTGTAGGCACTGGTAAGGCTGTCTTTAGTGATGTCTTTAGTGGCCTGTCACACTTCTGAATGACAGAAGTTCATTGTTGCAGTTCACACATTAACATCTTTAATCAATTTACTGTAAAATGTTTTGTAAGACTAGATCATTTGGTCTATTCCAGTTCCGATCAATTACATAATAATATTTCATATTTTCCTTCTCCGAGTAAGAACAGTTCACTCCTGAGAGAACTTTACTACTATTTGTATGCATCATATATGCTTATTAATTTATCATATTCTTAATAATATGTTGATTATATATGTATACATATGTATGTATGTGTGTATACTCATGCACACACACATATATTGTGGTTATTAGTAACTCATCAGGATTATTGATAAATGTGTCATATGGTAGAATCATAAGTATAGATGAAACAAGGTAGTTTTATTTGGTCATTTGCTGGGGAGCCTGGGTGGCTCAGTCAGTTAAGCATCAACCTCAGCTCAAGTCACGATCTCATGGTTCATGCATGAATTTGAGCCCCGCATTGGGCTCTGTGCTGACAGCTCAGAGCCTTGAGTCTGCTTCCGATTCTGTGTCTCTCTCTTCCTCTGCCCCTCCCCCGCTCGTGCTCTGTTTGTCTCTCTCTCAAAATACTAAATAAACATTAGGGGCGCCTGGGTGGCTCAGTCGGTTGAGCGTCCGACTTCAGCGGGGTCAAGATCTCGCGGTCCGTGAGTTCGAGCCCCGCGTCAGGCTCTGGGCTGATGGCTCAGAGCCTGGAGTCTGCTTCTGATTCTGTGTCTCCCTCTCCCTCTGCCCTTCCCCCGCTCGTGCTCTGTTTGTCTCTCTCTCAAAATACTAAATAAACATTAAAACATTATTTGGTCATTTGCTTTGTTCTACCAAGTAGGCACATTAATTCATTGTATTTTTATTGAGCATTTACACCGTGCAAAAAAACTTTGCTAGACCCTATAGAAATAACAGCAAGCCAAAACTGATTTTATTCCTCAGAGAGAGCACTTTCTGGTGATCTGTTTATCACTTATTGACATAGAAGGAAACCAAGTGTACATGACCATTTCTTCTTTAAAAAAACACTCTAATTTTACTCAGACTTTATTAACTATTTTTAATTGATTTTTTAAACTGTGTAAGTAGTTTGCCTGGGAGCATCAAGAGCAAGACCCAACTCTTTCATCCTCGTTCATTTCAAAGATGAATAATTGTATGTGTTAGTTTAATTGCTGCTTTAATTTGTGTTATAATTTTCACTCGGTTTTATGGGTGGAGCAAGTTAATTAGTATTTGTGTCAAAAAACTTATCCTGTTCTTTCTCTATTTTATTTGTCAAAACAGAACGGATTGTAGCAATACTCATAACTGGTCTGATAGCTGATTTTCCTGCCACTCTGTACGTATCTCAACGATTGGGCTGCAACACAACGTAATCTTTGGTACTTTGTAAAATATAAGATTTGATGAAAAATTTTAAAATTCACTATATTCTGTTAAGATCTTTGATCCAAAGACATCATTGCTTAAACTTACATGAGTTATCTGAGCTTTAATCGAATCACAATCACTATTCCATGGTTCAAATTGTGAACTTGAAATATCAGCAAGAGAGTAAAAAATTACTTCAAAATGTACATAAACTTAACTCGGCATTTACCACTCAATGTATATCAGTTGGGACATCACTAAGTTTTATGCAATAACAAATAATTTGTCTAATGAGTTCAGAAAATCTTGTGTTCAAAGTGAACAGATTTCTTTGCTGAACAATTTCTCTGAAACTTTATTATGTTAACGTGCAATTTAAAATTTGCAGAAAAGACTTTGATCCATA
Organism: Acinonyx jubatus; assembly: GCF_027475565.1. Taxonomy (NCBI): domain Eukaryota; kingdom Metazoa; phylum Chordata; class Mammalia; order Carnivora; family Felidae; genus Acinonyx; species Acinonyx jubatus. Next base: position 116,928,355 of record NC_069384.1, read on the forward strand.
GCATTTTCTATTATTATTATTATTATTATTATTATTATTATTAGTTCTTATTCCTTTTCCCCATGGTATATAAAACCTATTGACAATGTAAAACATTAATTTGTTCCAGCTTATAATTACAAAATTTTCAGAATTAAAAATTTGACACATAATTATGTTTAAATATTGGAAGATGCAAGTAAAAAGTTTGTTTCTAACTTATTGTTCTTTTTTGGAAGCAATCAAGATAAAACCTGATAAAGCACTAAGGAGAGACTCCGTGGATTTTATATATAATCCAGGACCATGAAATAATATCCAGGATGCCTAAGGTTTGAGAAAAAACAAACAACACAGGTATGAATAAATCAGAAACAGAGCAGAAATACAGGAAAAAATAAAGTTAGGAAGGAAATGGTTAGAGTCTCAGTACGTGCATCAAAAACAATGGGAAAGAGTCAAAAACATAATTAAAAAGTGCTGGGTATTATTTTAAAAAATAAAAAGATTGGGATACGAAGAGACCAGGACCTGATTTTTGTCAAATGCTGAGAGTTGAGTTGTACAGCTAAGGTTATGACCAAATGAAAAGCAATTTAACTGCACAACTAAATCTTTTTGACCATCCCTCCAAGTTTTACGGTAATAATTGTTGCAAGATGTATGAAGGGCTCCAGTAAAACTTGAATAACTTTACCATCTCAAAATATATATACAAGTGATATTTTAAATTATAATAAATTTCAATAAGATGTGATAGGCAATCATTTCCTGAAAAATGCTACCCTTGTTATGGAATTACTGAAATATTTATCAAGTTGGAAGTTACAGTTATTTGCATATATGAGCACTCTTAATTGCATTTGCATATATGCCATTAGAATTATTCAACTTGCATATAAATTGAATGATTGGGTTATATTATTTGAATACTTCAGAGGAATTGCAGAATTATGGCAGTATTTTGCAGGGAAGAATACTTTAAACTATAAATGCATGACTAAATCCTCTTTTAAATTTTATTTCATTACGAAATATATCATACACACCAACCTGTGTATATAAGGAACATTTTATGTTTAAGAGAAGCATAATAAAATAAACACCCCTGCGGCAGAACACATATTGGAGCACAAAATGTTACCAGTATCTTTCATGTCATCCAAGCAGCTCTATCCAAATGCATCCAAAAAATGCCAATCACCAACTTGTATTATTTTAGCCATTTGAATTGTGAAATAATTACACATAGAGAATACACACATAGAGAAAATTGAAAAATTCAAAATATCAATTTAAACGTATCACAAAGTAAAACTCATGTAACCTCCAACCAAGAAAAGAAAATATTATGAGTACCATTAAAGACCCTCTTGTGGCCTTTGTCAATATGTCACCCCTCAAAGTTAACTGTATGCTGACTTTTATTGTAATTACGGCCATGCATTTCTTTAGAGTTTTATCATCCCAGCAGGCATCTGTTAAGACTTTGGTTTAGTTTTGGTGACTCTTGAACTTCATAGAAATGAAATCAACAGAATATATGCTCTTTTAGATCTGGATTTTTGGTTCAAAACAATTGCTTTTTAAATTTATCTATTTTTACAATTATCTGTTATTGGTATCATATATTGCAGTAGAGAATGCCACTGTAGGATTACATCACAGTTTATCGATCCTAAATGCACATTTACAATATTACAAGTTTTTAGTTATTACTTGGTAACTCAGTCATGGCTATTCTTGTACAAATTACTCAGTGCATATGTATAATAAGTTCATTTGCCTATATCTAGGCATGAAGTTAAAAAGTCATAGGGGATATGTCCCAGTAATAGCAGCAGATAGTAGAAATCTGCTTTCTAAACTTGTACAATTTATCTCTAACCAGGGAAAAGAGCCACCAGAAGCATATAAGCTTTCCCATCCACACCCTTACCAACTTGGTTTGTGATTTAAAATTATTTTTAAAAGTAATAAATCTTGTGGTCACATGGTAATACATCATGTTTTAAATTATAGTTTTTATCCAATTTTTAAGTTTTTGTCCCGTGGTTTTTTTTTAAAGTTTTTATTTGTTTAAAAAAATTTTTAACGTTTTATTTATTTTTGAGACAGGGAGAGACAGATCATGAACAGGGGAGGGTCAGAGAGAGGGAGACACAGAATCTGAAACAGGCTCCAGGCTCTGAGCTGTCAGCACAGAGGCCAACGCGGGGCTCAAATCCACTGACTGCGAGATCATGACCTGAGCCAGAGTCGGCCGCTTAACCGACTGAGCCACCCAGGCGCCCCTTAAGTTTTTATTTAAATTCCAGTTATCATACAGTGTAATATTAGTTTCAGGTGCACAATTTAGTGATTCAACACTTAAGACAAATGCCATATAATTTATTCATAAGTGGAATTTAAGAATACTGTGGGATTTTTTTAAGTGAAAAAAAGTGTGTCTTATACAAACAAATATACAGCTCACTGAATTTTTACAAACTAACACAACTATGAAAACAAAAGCTAGGTCATGTAACAGAATATTACCAACATTCCAGAAGAGTCTATACCTCTTCTAGTCGTTTCCACTGCTAAGGATTCTATTGATATCTAACTCTATAATTTTGCCTGAAGACATCAATGTTTTACTTCTCCCTATATCTACATTCTTATCTGGTAATTTTTTTTTTTTTAATTTATGTTTAAGACAGAGAAAGAGACAGAGCATGAGTGGGGATGGGGCAGAGAGAGAGGGAGACACAGAATCTGAAACAGGCTCCAGACTCTGAGCTGTCAGCACAGAGCCCGATTCGGAGCTCGAACTCATGAACTGTGAACTCATGAGCTGAGCCGAAGTGGGACGCTTAACCAACTGAGTCACTCAGGTGCCCCTCTTATCTGGTAATTTTAAGTATCTCTCCATTTGAGCTCTGGCTTGCCTATGAGACACAGTATGGGATGATAGCAAAAATGATTAAAGCACAAACTTAAATGCACTTCCCTGATTGGGTTTACCTGTTTTTACTCTCAGCCACTGACACGAAAACCTTCCACAGGTAACCTGATAGAGAATGAGAAACATGAAAAAAAGGAGTCCCCCAGTATTCCCGGATGAAGCTAATGTTTTCACTGATATCTGGTCTTGTTTTATGCCTTTCTTCTACTATTTTTGAGTTTAATTTTCCTCTTTTTCAAGGTTCTTAAAGTGGATGCTTAGATGAATGTCTTTTAGACATTCTTCTTCGCTAATGTATTCACTTTAGGGAACACATCTTCCTCTAAAAACTGCTGGGTACCTCCCTCAGATGTTGATATATCATAACTTAATGTTAATCAACTCAAATTGGTTTTAATTTCCCCTCACTCCCTTTTCTTTACTCACAAGCTATTCACTCACAAGCTTTACTCACAAGTATGTTGTCTAATCTCCCATCAGTTAGGATTTTCTATTTGTCATTTTGTTAATAATTTCCACTTCTACTCTAGTCATAGAAAATATTTTGGATAACTTAACTTTAATGAAATTAAGAGGAGATTTATGACTCACTCTATGGGACATTTTGTTTTGAGTTGTGCATTTATCTGAAAAAGTCTTGTATTCTATCATTGTTCAATACAATGCTCTGTAAGTTCTAGTAGATTGCTTTATTGTGTTTTTCACAAAATCGGTCTATTATTTCTGCTTGTCAATTATTGAGGGAAGTATATTAATTTTTTTCCTATGATTGTGGATCTTTTTGTTTCACTTTTCAGTTGAGTGCATTGTTTACTTTATTTTAAATGTATGTTATTGTGTGCATACGTATTTAAAACTGTTATATCACCCAAGTAAATCGATCTTAGTTCATTGACATTAGTACAATTGTCCCTATGTGTCCCTATTAATTATTTTTGCCTTAAATTTTACCCTACTGTTAGCATAGTTAGACCAGATGGGCTTGTTTTATCTATATTTTATACATTTTTAATTCATTTTGTATCTACTGTACTTTTAAATGTTTAATTTGGGAATTTATAGTTAATGAAATCACCAGCATATGTAGTAAAACTGCATAGTTTTGGACCCAAGAATTAAGACAAGGCCTTCTGTCTCTCTGGCCAATTAAATGCATGAATGTGATAGATGTTTCCAGATAGAAGGACTAAATTTCTAGTTAAGATATGATAGAATTCTTTCCCCCGAGCAAACCTATCATGGAAACACAGGGTTAGAGCTTCCATAATCCAGGAAACTTAGGGGAGGAACATCTAGAACAGAATCTCAACCCCAACAATCTATGAGGGTACCATGGACATGAAATGAATATATGTCCTTTTAAATCTTTAAGACTTGGAGCAATTTGAGCCTAGCCTAGCCTATGTAACTCAGGAAGTTTTAAACTATGAATTCAATTATAGAATTATTAATTTTTTCTACCTTTATCTTCACTTACATACAACACCCAGTGCTCAGTTTCATTTTTCAGTTTTTTCTAGGATCTTTCCATTTATTTTAAAAAATTGTGTTAAAATTATTTGGAACTTACTCTGATGATCTTTGTAGTTTATTTGTAGTGATTACTCTCCTGTTCCATGATGACTCATGATTTCACAATGTTTTTGTGCCTTCTCTTTTTTTCTAATTAATAATTCTTGTAAGATCTTTATCTTGTAAGATATTGTCTAGGTTAACTCTCTCTGTGCTTGTGATATACACTATTAATATCTACTATTATATCTAATATTACCTTCTATTTATTCTCTGGGTTTAGATTTCTTCTTGGATAACTTCTTGAAATAACTGCGTTTACAACCTTTCTCTTTTTCTAATATATGTCTTTATATATTTTCTTCGAACATGATTTTCTCTGTGTCCTGGATATATATATATATATATATATATATATATATATATATATATATATATCTTAATTTTTCTTCAGTCCGATATATTTTCTAATTTCAGTATAGATTTCTAGAAGTATGTATCTTAATTTCTAAATTTCTGGTCATCGTTTTCCTACTAGAATTCACTGTGGTTAGGAAATATAACATAAATCATTTAAATCCTTTGAGATTTGGAATCTCCCATGAGAAATCACAATACAAACTATATTCTCATGGGATTCTATGCTTGAGTTTGTGCTACTTTTGAGATCTAAGACACCCTGAATAGAGAATTTGATTTAAATTGGCTCTGTGTTGCTAGTGCCACTGTATATCTACAGAAACAGATCCTCTGTTGGCATAAAGTATTCCCAATGAAAACATTTCAAGGAAAATAGCAGACAACAGGCAACCTAAAAAAATATTTGTGGAATCCAGGTACATTGGGTTAGAAACAGCAGAAAAATAATACAAGCAGAAACACACCCTCTGAGACATAATATATTAAAATTTCCAGACAAAGAATATTAAATAACTGCATTGGTGTATTTAAAACACTGATCAAATGCTTATAAATAATGAGATGAAAGAGTATAAATAAATACCAGGTCTTTAAAAAAAGGATTTTTTAGAATAACCAGAACTGAAAAAATTCAATAAGCTGTAATATAGACTTTGATAAGTTTATTCATAATCTAGTTCAGAGAGACAAATAAATAGAAAAATTAGAGAATAGAATACATGGAGGTTAGGGTAGGGAGTTCTAAAGCACATCTCCTTCTGGAGAGAGAGAAACTATAATACAGAAGTGATAACAGGTGATGAGTGAATAAAAACAATGATCATTAGGGGTACCTGTGTGGCTCAATCAGTTAAGCATCTGAGTCTTATTTAGGCTCAGGCATCTGTCTTGCTCTCTGTCTGCCCCTCCCTCACTCATGCTTGCTCTCTCTCTCTCTCTCCGTCTCAAAAATAAACACATAAATATTAAAAATTATTTAAAAAATGAAAACAATAATCATTAAATCAAATATGTGGGAAAAAGCTTAATATAAAATACTGGACAATACAAATAAAGGTTGATTGGAATATCTCCTATTAATCAGGGGGAAATAAAGAAGGTATGCTAAAATAGCTAGGGTTCTACTAAAGTTTAGACAGAGGGTATATAACACTCAAACGACTAGAAAGCAGAGCAAAGCCAATTAATTTAAAACAAAGAGAAGACATGAAGCTACCAACCGTCAAGAAATTTAATTAGTATAGAAAAGTGTCCCATAGTGAAAGTCCCAGGACTAGATGGGTTTACTGGTGTACTCCAACAAATAGTCTATAACAAAGTCTTCTCAATAACAAATTAAAAAAAAGAGAGAGAAAATTCCCAAAACTCATTAGGGGAGGCTTACATAACCATGGTACCAGAATTTAGACAACCCCAGTGACACAACAGAGTACAGATCCAAAAATATTAAATGAATTATTAAAAAATCAAACTTGAACTTATTTATTAATTAATATGTTATGATTAACTTAGCTCTCAAACTTAGAAGTATGGATAATGTCAAAAACCTAACAACGCAATTCAATTTCTTAATTATCTAAAGGGGAAAGATCATATAACTCTCTCAACAGCTGAAGAAATTTTTTGGATAAAGATTATAAACTTCTGACTGTATTAATTAAAAAAAAAAGCAGTTACTAGAAATAGAAGAAATACCTTACCTTAGTAACGAATGCATGCCTAAATTCTAAATCATATATCATAACTATTGGTTAAAAAAAGGGGTGGGGGGCGCCTGGGTGGCTCAGTTCCTTAAGTGTCTGATTCTTGTGATCTCACAGTTTGTTGAATTCAGGCCCCATGTAGGGCTCTGGGCTGACAATGCCGAGCCTGCTTGGGATTTTCTCTCTCCCTCCCCCTCTGCCCCTTGTATGCGTGTATTCTCTCTCTCTCTCAACATAAATAAGTAAACATAAAATATTTTTTAAAAATAAAATAATCATAATAATAATTATTAGTACAACTTTAGAGGTTTGCCTTTTGAGATCAAATTAGAAATGATGCTTATTATTAATCCTACCATTTGAGACAGTTCTGCCAAATTTTGTGGGTAGATTCAAGAAATGGAAAAAAAATAGATGTAACCACTGTAATTGAAGGAAAAAAAAAAACTATCATATTTAAATTCAATATAATTACCAGCGTGGAGAAAAAAGATTGAGCTTTTACAAAGTTGTAAATTATAAACATTTCTGTATGTCAGTAGCATCTATGTAATAATGTGATAAGGTATTTTATAATTGTTAAGATGTGAAATCCTCAAAATAGCCAATAAAGCACTTATATTTTTAGTCTGTTCACACACTTTAACATAACTAAAATACAGGGGAAAAAAGACAGTCTCAGCTGTTGCTGAGGACATAGAACAAATGGAATTCTCATAAACTCTTAAAAGGTTGTTGTATATTTACTCTATGACCCCAAAATTTTACTCCTCTGTATTTAATCAAGACAACATGTTAACAAGAATGTTATTATCTTTTATTTATTTTTTAAAGTTTATTTTTAATATATTGAGAGAGAGAAAGAGAGAGGGAGGGACAGAGAGAGAATCCCAAGCAGGCTCTGTGCTGTCAGCAAAGAAACCCATGTGGGGCTTTGAATTCATGAACCATGAGATCATGACCTGAGCACAAACCAAGAGTTGGACGCTTAAACTACTGAGCCACCTGGGTGCCCCAAGAATGTTCTTATATTCTTTTTCTGTAATAACCCCAGAATTAAGCAAATATTCCTTAAGAGGAAATTGAATAAACAAATGTTTGTGAATTTATATAATAAAATACTACTATGTTTTAGAAATGAACAACTCTTGATATGTGCAATAACACAAAACTCAATATCTCTATAGGCACACAAAGTGCGTAGTTCCTCATATGAAATATTAGGATGAACAGAACTAATCAATGTCCTTAGATATCAGAAATCTCTTTGCCTCTGGGAAGGACTGGCTAGTTTGCAAGGGTTGACTGAGAAAGAACACAAATGATTTTTTGTATTGATATAACTATTCTATATTTTGATACAGGGATATTTATAAGGGTATATGCATTTGTCAAAACCCACTGTGTATACTTAAGATTTTTCCATTCCACTTTAAATTACACTTTATTTTAAAACTTTTTAAAAATGTTTTTAATGTTTTTTTTTATTTATTTTTGAGGAACAGAGAAAGACAGATCTTGAAGGAGGCAGGGGGTAAAGAGAGAGGGAGACACATAATCTGAAGCAGAATCCAGGCTCTAAGCTGTCAGCACGGATTCCGACTCAGAGCTCGAACCCATGAACCGTGATATCATGACCTGAGCCAAAGTCTGACACTTAACTGACTGAGCCCCACAGATGCCCCTAAAATACATTTTATTTTAAAAATGCATACATTTAAAACATTACAGGAACATACACAAAGATATGAAATAATTTAGAATGGTTTGTTATAGACATTCTGTGGAAATGGAGAAAAAAGAAAATAAATGGAAAGAAAGAAAGGTTAGTAAAAATGATGATGTTATTTAATGAATATTATTCTGAACCCTAAAATACCTGATGTCCCAAAAAGGAAATGAGAACAAAAAATATGTGTCTTGGGAATCATTGTTTCATGGGTATTTTTACCTATCTGCAAGGCCAGGGCTATCTGATCAAAATCACTGGCAACATGTGTAAAAGGATGACTTAATGACAACTATGCCTTGGGAGCCAGAGATGGTGAATTTCCCTGGAAATAGTTGCAGATTCATCACTTCTAAAGCCACTTATTTCTATTCCAAAGGGTAACAGACATAGAACACTGTGGTTGACCACAGGTAACTAAAACAGCAAAAAGCAAAGCCATGGATAGGAGGTAACTATTGTAAATAGCTGATCTATCTCTGATCCACAAACCATATATATGTGTGTGTGTGTGTGTATGTGTGTGTATATGTATATATGTATATATATATATATATATATATGTGTGTGTGTGTGTGTGTATGTATATATAAAAATGTATAAGTATACATGTACATACATATACATACATATGTACACACATATATAATGTTATATAATGTGATATATACATACACACACACACACACACACACACACATATATATATGCCCAGATAAACATTTTTAGCATTAGAAATGTTGGAAAGCAAATTATATAAGTAATAGCAGAATGACATTAAGAAATGGATGAGTTTGGAGCACCTGGGTGGCTCAGTCGGTTATGTGTCTGGCTCTGGATTTTGGCTCAGGTCATGACCTCATGGTTCTTGAGATCAACTGTGCATCAGGCTCTGTGCTTAGAGCATGAAGCATGCTTGGGATTCTCTCTCTCTCTCTCTCTCTCGCTCTCTCTCTCTCTCTTTCTGCCCTTCCCCTGCTCATGCTCTCTCTGTCTCTCTCTCAAAATAAATTAAAAAAAAAAAAGTGGATGAGTTTTCTCTCTAAAGAAAATGTATCTGTGAACCAGTAGCATCTGCTTCACCTTGGAGCTTGTTAAAAATGCAAAATCACAAGCTATACCTTGGATACTAAATCCAAATCCATGTTATTTGTCAGAGAGGAATAAAATTAGAGAACAAACTAGACCCAAGTGAAAAATATTAAAGTAAAAAATAGATACAACCAAAAAACTAAATTGGAGAAAAATCGGGTATTTAATTGGAAAAAACACAGCTCAGAAAGTAAACCGAAATTATTAATTGAACAGAAATTCAGAACAAGGATCTGATCAAAAGGTGCCCCGTGAAAGAGGAGAGAAAGTGTTGATAATAAGACTAATGTGGAATCCTTGTCTTGATGAACATAAACTGTGTGGCACCTGTAGGTATCAGACACTTCAACTAGAAAGATCTGATGAAATACATCAGGAATTCACATTTTTTAAGTATACCTAGTGATTATACCTGGGAAAGTGGTGTTACTAGTTTCTTTGAGTGAACAGGTATATAATGTTTTCTGGTATTGTAATTAAGAAAAAGTACTTAATACATGATATAAACTATTGGAGTACCAGGCAGGATTACAGTTAATTGACATCAGACTTCCTTAGTTATTGGACTGATATCTGGAAGATATGTTCTCAATGGAGATGAAAGTTGTGCTATTTGTCCAAAAGACACTTTGAAAAGTCAAAACTAACTTAGTTCTTATTTCTCATTTAGCGTTTTCCACCAGATAAAATATAGAGTAATATATTGAGAAATTAAATGCATGATGAAGGACAAGAAAGAGCATTCAGAAGTTAAGATTTTCTGACCAGGCTTTTTAATAATAAAATATTCTATAATAAAAATAGAAACAGAAGATGTCATCATCATTATCGTTATAATTAACCCCAGGATGCACATTTACTAGGAGTCTCGCTGTTGTACACTTGTCTGCCTTCCATGAAATAATATATCACATCAGGATTCTATTAATGTGCACTCTTTTCCCCCATCTCCTTATCTCTACCTCTATGAGTCTCCTGTGGCTGCTGTGAAAATCTACCACAACTTTGGTAGCTTAACACAACAGAATTTATCCTCTCAGGTTTCTGGAGCTCAGAATTCTAACATGGAAGTGACAGCAAGTATGCATTCCCTGGAAACTCCAGGAAAGAACACTGCCCTGCTTCTTTCAACTTCTGGTGGCTGTCGGCATCCCTTGGCTTCCTTGGCTGGTGGTCACAGGGCTCCACTCTGTCTCTACCTTTGCACTGCCTTCTCTGTGTGTCTCCTCCCACCCTACCTTGGATGAGGACATGTGTCATTGGATTTAAGATACACCTGCATAATCCAGGATGATCTCATCTTAAGATCCTGAACTTAATTACGTTTGCAAAGTCATATTTTTAATATAAAGGTAACATTCACAGGTTCTGAGAACCAGGACATGAACATATTTTTTGAAAGGTCTCCATTCAACTCATTATACAACGCTTCTTCCATGAGTTGCATTCTGTATAGGGATGGAGAAGTGTAGTGAGCTAAGAAAGTGAGGAAACCCTTAAAATACAAAAGTGCCTTCCTTTTATCTATTAACTCAGCATCAGTAAGTACACAATGAAGAATGAACCAATGTAGCATTGCAAAACACTGTCCCATAATGTACCACTGTTTCTTTCAGTTAATCTCTGTCTTTCTAGGCTTCCCTCAAACCTATCAATTTACTGATCTTCCAGATTGGTAGGGTTTTTTGATTCAGGAGATGATTTTTTTTTTAAATTAACTGTCAAGTATACATCATGAAAATTGCTTCCAGAGTTTTAAAAGACATCGTCTATCATTCTGAGTTTTGTGTTGTGAGTTTTTATCTTTGGTACTTCTTCACTGGTATTTTAGTGGGAAATTAGGAGCAGTCAGCTAGAAGCTACTTCAAATGAGATATCTGAATCAAATTTTCACAACTAAAAGAATAGAGGACTTTTGTTATTAATGCTTTATTTTATATCACTAGTAATTTAGGTAATGACTGCATTATTGTTGAATTCAGAAAAAGGTAATAACAATAAAAAGAAAGCAGAAGAGTTTAAGAAACAAAGGTTGGTTTTTCCGTCTTTTTACAAGTTTAAATGTAAAATTTAAGTTATTATAGATATTTTTCCCTATAGTAGATTGTAAATATATAGCGGTGTTCTTATTTCTTTAAGCAGTTTTCCTGGAAACCATGAATTCTATCTAAGTATAAATGTATCAGCAATGCAACAGTTCAATTCAATTGTCATTAAGCATTTGTCCACTTTCCAGTACAGCATGTGTAATTTCTTTGTCATGAAGTACAATGCTTAGCAAAGTAAAATAGAACATATTTTTCTTTCCTTTCTAATTTGGAAATATACATGGCTAATGTCTCTGGATTTTAAATACATTCATCTTTTTTAATGCTTTCTCTAGGTCATAAATTTGATTAAGATATATTATACTATCAAAAGAAAGCAGGCATACAATAATGCAGAATTGAATACTGCCCATCTTTAATGCTTTGATACCATTTATATCTACATCTTTATTAATATTTTAGACATATTATATTGAAAGTGCAACTGCATATCCTAATATATCAAGTTTATGATCAGCTAGCTCTATCAAAATGTTTCTATGGTTGAGGGTATTAAATATTCATTCTGTATTTTCAAAATGCCTAAGAATGGACTATTAAGTAAATAATATCGTTTTTTAAAATTATTTTTGTGCACATATAGAGCATAATCTGAAATCGTTCTTTGAGACTTTGCTTATTATAGTGCTCACAGCCACCATGGGAATGTTTCTGATAGTTATTATACCATCATAAAAATACAAAGAGAATTTGACTCAAACTGCATACAAATGAATTAAACCATCTGATTTCTCTCCATAGGAGGAAAGAGAAAAAGTAGTTCAGGTTATGGTGTTTCACTACATTGGGCGATACATACCAACAGACTTTCGATACAGTGAGTAAATAAGTGAAGAAAATGACGTTTTCACAAAATGTATGGTTTCCGAGAGGCTAAGAGCAGCTTCAAGCACACAAAGAGATTCCTGAGACAGTGTAGAGGGTGTCATAAATTTGATCCTTACTGTTCCCCATAGCACACATCACCACAGTTTGACATTCCCAGTTCTGCTGTCTCATCACCACTGTGTGGAAAGCCAGGTCTCTCTAGTCATCAGTGGGTCCCTGGGTGCAAGTTAGGTACTTTGAGTTTCTAATATTATGCAATTCAAGAAATGAAACTCTGGGGTCATGAAAAAGCCAATGCATCTCCAAGTAGTCTCTAGCTTACTCCCCAAAGAGTCTTTGGTGTTCTGGAAAAGTCTAGCCTAATATTCCTCAAATACCATGGACGATCTTAACTTTTGCTATGTGTCATAAAGACTTCATTTAAAAATGCTAATACTGTCTTTGCTATCATCAAGTTTTAAGTAATGAAATGCCTTTATGGATATAGACTTTTCTATTCCAATTTCTCAGCCCATCTTCTGCTTCTCTTTAGTTGTATCACCTCTTTCTACTTTCAAGTTGTCCATATCACTGTACAAGGTTGATTAAACTGTGCCTTACACAAGATCACACCATAGAAGGGTTTCTGAGAGCCAAAATCAATCTGAGAACCTTAATATGGACTTACATGAGACTGGAATGATGCATACATTATATATGTCTAAAAAATACCTAAAAGAAATTCTGTCAATATAAATGTATCATTTTATTTATTTTTTATATGAAATGTATTGTCAAATTGTTTTCCATACAACACCCAGTGCTCATCTCAACAGGTGCCCTCTTCAATGCCCATCACCCACTTTCCCCTCCCTCCCACCCCCCATCAACCCTCAGTTTATTCTCAGTTTTTAAGAGTCTCTCATGGTTTGCCTCCTTCCCTCTCTGTAACTTTTTTTCCCCCATGGTCTTCTGTTAAGTTTCTCAGGATCCACATTAGAGTGAAAACATATGGTATCTTTCTCTGGATGACGTATTTCACTTAGCATAACACTCTCCAGTTCCATCCACGTTGCTACAAAATATTTTATTCTTTCTCATTGCCACGTAGTATTCCATTGTGTATATAAAACACAATTTATCCATTCATCAGTTGATGGGCATTTAAGCTCTTTCCATAATTTGGCTATTGTTGAAAGTGCTGCTATATACATTGGGGTACAAATGCTCCCATGCATCAGCACTCCTGTATCCCTTAGGTAAATTCCTAGCAGTGCTATTGCTGGATCATAGGGTAGATCTATTTTTAATTTTTTGAGGCACCTCCACACTGATTTCCAGAGTGGCCGCACCAGTTTGCATTCCCACCAACAATGCAAGAGGGTTCCCGTTTCTCCACATCCTCTCCAGCATCTATAGTCTCCTGATTTGTCACTCCTCATCAGGGAAATACAAATAAATGTATCATTTAAAAAGTTTGTGTCTACATTATGAAAACATGTTTATAGTGTCAATCTTAACTTGGGATGTGATTTCATGTCATCTAATAATATTAACTGGTTTTTGATAAGTATCTCTTATAAAGGCACTAATCCCATCATAAGGGTCCTACCCTCATGACCTTGCTGTATTCATGGGTATGCACCAAGGAAAGGCCATATGAGCACATAGGGAAAGCAGCAATCTGCAAGCCAGGAAGATAACTCTCATCAGAAACTGATCTTGGAATGTTCAGACTCCAAAACTGTGATAAAATAAATTTCTGTTGTTTAAGCTACCAGTCCATATTCTGTTTTGGTAGCCCAACTGACTAATACAGATTTTGGTACTCAGAATGCAGATGCTGTTGTAATGAATACCTAAAAATTTGGAAGCACTTTTAGAATTGAGTGATTGAAGAGGTTGGAGGAGGTGCATGCTAAAAATACAAATGTTAAAGGCAATTCTAATAAGGACTCTGAAAGAAAAGAGGAGAGCTCCAGAGAAAGCTTCCATCTTCTTAGAGAATACATAAATAATCACGAACAGAATTCTGGTAGAAATAGGGATGTTAAAAGCCATTCTAATGAGGTCTCAGATGGAAATGAGTAACGTGTCATTGGAAACTAGAGGAAATGCAACCTTTGGTATGAAGTGGCAAAGAACTTGCCTAATTACATTGCTGTTCTAGTATCTTGTGGAGGTAAAACTTGTAATAAGATTGAATATTTAGCTGACAAGAATTCTAGAAAAAGTGTTGAGAGAGTAGCTTGGTTCCTCCTACTTATGGTGAAAATGTGGGAAGAGAAATAGGAATTGAAGAAGGAATTGTTAAGCAAAAATGAACCAGAACTTAAAGATTTGGAAAATTCTCAATTTGTTCACATTACTAAATAAATAAATAAATAAATAAATAAATAAGAAAGCATATTCAGAAAAGAGCAACAAAGGTGTGGCTAAACTGTCGAATGAGAAAGAGATTATGGGCTTACACAAGCAGAAATACTGCCAGTTTGAGGTAAAGGAGATGGAGAAAGAGTGAAATGAGGGAAGGCTGCTGGACTTCTTAGATTCTACAGGAACTGATTGTAGAGCTATTCAACAAATACGTGCTATTCTTAAAGAAAGGAAGAATCAGGGAGTCTGGGTTGCTCAGTAGGTGAAGCATCCTATTATTGGTTTCAGCTCAGGTTATGATTTCATGGTTCATGAGATTGAGCCCTACATTGGGCTCTGCATGTCCACAGAAGCATAATGTGGAAGGAAGGAGGATACTGTGAGACAAAAAAGGACTGATTATCAGGTGTAAATGATGCCAAGGAGCTTCTGTGGGGACATAATACAGCCAGGTGAAGGTCCAGTAGCAGCATTTATCACAACATTCATCACCAACCACTTCTATCCTGAGTGGGATTTTGAGGACATCATCCTCTGGGATTACAAGTGAGTAAAAGGAGGAAGGTGAGATATCAAACATCATCCTTACCTTCTCACTTCAATGTCATGCTCACTTTCACCATCTGAATCTCTTTCATAAGTTTGTTACATTGCTTCTGTCACTTTACATGTCCTTCCTCTTACCTTTCCCTTTTTAAAGTCCCTGCTATTAAGTGGTATTAATTGGGTTATATGACTGTATCAGGGAGTTAATTTTTTTTCATCTTGATCTTCGTTTTGCAGTGATTTACTAGTCGTACACTTGTTTGTTTGACTTGACTGAAAAGCCACAGAGGCAGTGATTTACTAGTTGTACACTTGTTTGTTTGACTTGACTGAAAAGCCACAGAGGCAGGAAGCTTTTTAGTTGCTTTCTACCATCTACTCCCCCATCTTAGTTTCTGGACCTTCAGTATAATCCCCTCTCTCAGATCATTCCATCACTTCTGCCATTTTTCAAGCTTTTCTTTTTCTCTTTACACAGTGAAAGCTAAAGTAATCAGAGACCCGAGGTTGCAGAACAATCACTAGTTCGAAACCAAAGTAAAAACAAGGAGAAATGGACTTGAAAACGGTCTTTCGTGGGGAAGGTACTTGATGATGCCATACAAACCGATAAGAATAACGTAGCTAAGACTTTTAACAAATACAAATGGGCACACGTGGGCCAACTTGAAAATACAGAACACTAAGGAACTGCAAATTCAGGAGAATCCACCACCCCTTAGAGGTTCTTTGACAAAGTCTTTACTAAATTACTCATCCAAAGGACTGTGGAAGGGAGAGACTAAAGAAAACTTGCTCCTGGCAGTGCAGGGTTGGGTCAGGGGAACAGTAGCCACTATAGAAAAAGCACAAAAAGCTCATCTGAATTTCTCTCAACTATCTTTTATACTACACAAGAGCCTTAAGCCTTTGTCCTTTGTCCTTAAGCCTCTGGACAAAAGACAGAACACTCTATCACTCTCAGGGCAAGGCAGGGATAAATTGCTAATGGGGGAAGAAAAGAGGAAAATGCTTTTCTCTGTGGGTCTTTCAGAAAAATATTTTTGACTATTAGAGAATCCCTAACACTGGGGGTGGTTACAAGGTCTCTGAGAAGACTCTTCCTGTGAGATCCAGCAACAAAGCCCCTTCTTAAAATGGAGCAGAACACAAATAAGAGAGAACACCCTTTCCCAGCCCTTGGCCCCACACCAGCAGGTAGCAAGTCTTGAGAGACTAGTAACAGCAGTGTACTCCTGTTGCCAGGCAAAACTGTGGAGCAAGAACGTCTCTGATGTATAAGCACAAAGACAGGACCAAAACTGAGGGTGAAGCAGACATTGAGGAAAAACTCTCCATCAAAATAGCTTACACACTAACGCTAGAGGAATTTAGAAATATGTTGTCCAAGGAAATGAAATATAGCAACAACAAAACCCAAACCCATAGTGATTCCTAACAAGATTGACTCAACTCCTCACATTAAAGCCAAGCAAAAGAAGAGATGTGCCCATTTCCAGGTATAAATAATATACACCTCAGTCTCTACTATACCACCCAACATATCTTGGTTTTAACCAAAAATTATGAGATGAAGAAAAAACACTGTCAAGGGATAAAGTAATCTACAGAATGAGATTTAGGTATAATACAGAGATTGTAATTATCAAATGGGGAATTTAAGCTAATTATAAATAATATATTAAAGGTACAGTGGAAAAGGTTGACATCATGCAGAAAAATGAGTAATTTCAGCTGACAAATAGAAACTCTTAAGAAAGAATCAGATTAAAATGCTAAAAATGCAAAACATGGTAATGGAGATAAAGAATCCTGTCAATGGCCTCATAAGTAGACTTCATAAAGCTAAAGAGTCAGTGCTCTTAAAAATAAACCAATAGAGGGGCTCCTGGGTGGCGCAGTCGGTTAAGCGTCCGACTTCAGCTCAGGTCACGATCTCGCGGTCCGTGAGGTCGAGCCCCGCGTCGGGCTCTGGGCTGATGGCTCAGAGCCTGGAGCCTGTTTCCGATTCTGTGTCTCCCTCTCTCTCTGCCCCTCCCCCGTTCATGCTCTGTCTCTCTCTGTCTCAAAAATAAATAAACGTTAAAAAAAATTAAAAAAAAAATAAAAAAATAAACCAATAGAATGAACACTTTAAAAATAAAACCAAAACATTGCATCCAGGAGCTGTGGAAAATATAAAACAATATATATATATATTTGGAATGCAAGAAGGGAGAGATAATTACAGAAAAAAAACATAATTGTTGAGAATTTTCTAAAGTTAATTTAAGAGAAGAAATCAAAGATCTAAGACATTTAGAAAACATCAAAGGGTATAAATTCAAAACACAAAGTACACACACACACACACACACACACACACACATTTACATTCAAGGACACATAATATCCAAGCTGCTAAAAACCAAATATTGAAACAAACTTTGTGAAAGCAACTAGAAAAAAAGATACAAAATATGAGGAATGAATTAAGAATTACACATAGACTTCTCAGCAGAAACTATGCAAATCAGAAGAGAATAGAGTGACAGAAGACAATGGTGTAAACACTACAAAGGGTGAATTTTACTGTATATAAAGTGTCCTTTAAAAAAACAAATGCCACCCCAAACATAAACTTCTCTTACCAAATACAATAATTTTCAATGTTTTTATCAAATTAGTAGAAGTATTTTGTTAATATTTATCAGAATATAATAAGTAGTTACTACATAAGGCAAAATAAGGGCATAAAAACATTGGAAAGAACAGAAGGAAGATTTATAAAATGGAAAGCATCTTGCTCTATGCTAATATACTGCATAAATTATTTTTTCTTCTTTTCATTTTCTTGAAAATTAAAAAAGTCAATAAAAATGAGCACATTGCAATTATAAAACATGTTATCCTAGCACTCTAGCATAGTTCATATGGGCTTGTGAAAAAATGCATTTCATTTAATCATTAATTCTAGTCTTGAAATGCAATTATCATGTCAAATCTGTTTTTTTTTTCCACTATTACTTTCAACAAGGTATCCTTAAAATATCTTGATATTGCATTCAGGTTTAGGCTTTCAAAGTAAGAATATTTTGAAACTGATATCATCTCTTATGTGTTTAAGATACTCTCTTAGGTTTTGCAAAGCAACTTGTAGTTAAGCTTCAGATCTATAGAAAGGCAATTAGGATTCTATAGAAAAGAATTCTGGCTAAGTTAAAGAGAAAAGAAATGTATTGAAAGTAGGCCACTTAATTCACAAAACCGAAGGAAATCTTGGAGAATGAGAATGAAACACGTTAGGATTAGAGCAAGAATTGCACCCCTGGGTATTGCAAGAAATAGATTAGTCAGGATGTCATTACTTCCCTCACTATACCATTGACACTAAACATTATGCAACCTTGGGTTTGCTGCGAGGAGGCATTGATGCTTCCATCACTGGATTTATTTACAAAAGGGTTCTGGTTTTCTTTGTGCCTCCTCCTCAAAATTCAGTGTTTTCCACAAGAGCATTTCATGAGGTTATATGTCTTCAACTAATATTCTAAAGTCTTTCTGTCTTCATTTGATCTTTGGTCTAATCTTCGGTTTTCACTGAAACTCACTGTGAGTGTCCTCTCCTTACAAAACGTCATTAATTCTCCACTTCCTACTGAATAGAGTAGAAATGCTTTGCATTGCATTCAAGCATCTCCATGATCTGAACACTACCTACACCCAAAAGAGTGCTCCCTCTCATCCCATCTTAAGTTCTACTAAATTCCCTGCAGTTATTATAATATGCCTTGAACTTTTGCATCTTTGAATTTTCACTCATGCCTTGCTTTCCACGTAAAATGTCATTCTTTGACTCTCCAACCCCACCAGTTGCATTCATACCGATTCAAATGCCAACTCAAGATGCAGCTGGAATTTCCTTCAATCCTCTCACTCCCAGGAAAATGAATCACCATTTCTTTTTGCTCTCTTTGTATCTTTTATATTTTGCTATTATTGCACATAATTTAATAATTTATTTATTTACATATCACTCTTGGCTAACCATGACTTCCATAAGAGAAAATTATTTTATTCAAATTTGCATTCGTTACACCCAATGAACTATTTGTCACATAATAATGCTTGCAGGAAGACCCTGTTCCAATTTAAAAGTGGAATAGGAAAGAAAATCATATATACACAGATAAGTTTAGCTCTGATTGGAAAATGTTTATACCATTATAGAGGTACAGATAAAATTTTATAGGATTTCAGAGGCAGAAGAGATTATTTCTGGCTTAGAGGAGAAATCTTTAAACAGATGTTCAAACTAGTAAACACATCAAGTGTATGCTGAGATATTTTGAAAGAAGATGCATAAGAAACACAAAGTTATAGTTGTCTCTAGTGGATTTAGCTAAATAAAATATATCTAGAAGGCAGGATAAAATCACTCCTATACTTCATAAAAGTGAAAAAAAATACTTGGAGTCAGAGCTAAATGAATACTGATTTAGAACCAAGGAAAGATTAACTATGAGAAAGCAATGAGGCAACTGGAAAGAGATGATGGTAGATAAACGTTATTGTTTTTTAAAATGGCAAATGTTAAATTTTAAGAGTTAGATTTCTGTAAGGATGCTGCAAATATCCTTGACATAGTCCAATAGATTATTGAATATAAAGGGCATAGACATCTCTAGAGTAAGTCAATAATTCAATAGAACTGAGGACACATGTTGCGATCAAGAATGAATTTCACTAGATTCACTATGTACATTCGATCTCATTTTATTTTATGTTTTAATCTCATTTTGTTTCAAAGACTGAAAGTTTTTCTGATCAAGTGGAATTGCACATATTTTTAATGTGACCATTTATCAATTCCCACCTATAAGTCCCCAATTATATTGCTTAGATAATGAAATGGTTATTAAGCAAACTACATTTCTCCTTCTTGAGCTGATGTTCTGACAGCTTCTGACAATATGGGGAATGAGAGGAGGCAGAGGGAATGAGTTCTTTCCTGTTTAGTCATTGTTTTTTTTAGCATCTCACTGCAACAGGAAGAGACAATTACAGTTTCCAGTCTCTGAACCAGTGTGTATGCACCTCCTTAATGGTACCAGTGCAGCAACCCCTCCTCTGACTTTCCAGACTTAAAGAATCTAAACTGATCTCCTTTTTGCCTCACAGTTCAAGCATCCATACTTCTTTCTACAGTTATTATCTATGTGTTATTTCTCCATTTTGTCCTTTTAACCTTCCAGTGTTTCTTTATCTAAATCCTTTCATTAAATTCTTCCTGTTCAAATAACTGGTGTGGTTCCTGTTTTCCTAAATGGCTCTGAACTGCCGTTAACTCCTAACTAGAAACATTTTGTATCTTGACTTAATACACTTGATGAAATGATCGAGGATTTTCATTACATAAAATGAAACACAGTCATTTAGCAATTGGTTGAAGAACTTTGCCAAGAGGTATAAATTAACAGTACTTTATGGGAATTAAATGAAATCTAAAGGGTTATGCTTTATGAATTTTTATTTAGTTTTTGTCATTTTATAAACATTTCCAATATAATATTATTATTGACCATTTTTAGTATTATCAATAACAATGCAATAAGTAAAATTGGCAGTAATTTCACCATTATCTTGTGTTAAGCAGAAGATAAATGACAGTTGGTCCCAGATATTTGAAAAACAATTTCTTTCTAAAGTGAATAGTTGGTCTGGATCCTCCATGAAGTGCAATTATACATCTAAATCTAAAGAACAATGGAAGTCTGAATTTGTTTCTCTTTTGTAGAGACTAAGTAGATAATTATTTGTTCAATTTATATTTAACATGTAGTTTATGATCTCAAAAAATTTAGTCCACTGTTTTTAAATAATCTTGGGAAATGTTTCACTTTAATATTATGACTACAATCATGTTAAATATGAACATGTAGACAGAACTGGTAAGTATTATATTAAAATTAGTGATGGGGCTCCTGGGTGGCTCAGTCAGTTAAGCCTCTGACTTTGGCTTAGGTCGTGATCTCGCAGCTCAAAGGTTCAAGCCCCGCAACAGGCTCTATGCTGACAGTATGGAGCCTGGAGCCTGCTTCGGATTCTGTGTCTCCCTCTCTCTCAGATCCCCCCACACTCAGGCTTTATCCGTCTCTCTCTTAAAAATAAATAAAAACATTACAAATAAATAAATGAAAATAAAATTAGTGTTAGAGTCGTGTGTTTGTGTGTGTTTTTTTCCCTCAATGACTTACACATGAACTTGGGGCAGAAGTGCCCCACTACATTTACCTAAAATATTAAGCCCTTTCCCTTCTCCCAGACTTTGGCCTAGAGAGCAGAAATCTAAATACCTATCTGCTTTCCTACTTTCAACTAGAGTCTATTTCCCACTACCTCTATGAGCCAAACTGGATTGTAAGAAAAAGATCTAATTTATAAACATTTCAGAGGGTTTTTTTTTTTTTGTATTTCATTCCTAATACTAACGTACACCAATGGAAAACTTTCCATTTTCATCTAATCTTGGTCTTGTGATAGGGGTCTTGTTCTAGACCGTGTAATTCCTGAATAGACATAGAAAGGATGTGATGAATGACAGATGTGAAAATGATAGTGTATTCTTTTTTCTTGTTTAAGGAAGTCTCTATAATCTGGAATTCCAGGGAGAGTTGGAGTTTTCTGGGTATTGCAGTCAACCATAATGTCCTCATTACGAGAGCAGTGTATGAATAAGCATCATTGATGTTACATTTATTAATGACATTCCATTGGTAAAATGTAAGCATGAGAGACACAGCAAACTGTCCAATAAAATTCATGCTCCCCCACCTTAATCATAGAGTTATGACTAGCAAGAGGCTGAGTAATCTGCAACTACATGTGTGTATATACATACATATATATATACATATATATATATTATATGTATGTGTATAAACATATATATGTACATGCATATATATTATATATATGTATGTGTATATACATGTATATACACATACATATACATGTATACACAAACACACATATATATATACATATATATGTATATATATATGTGTGTACATATATATGTGTATATATATATGTGTGTGTATATATATATATATACATATATATATATATATATATATATATATATATATGGAGAGAGAGAGAGAGAGAGAGAGATTGATTATGCATACTTATATATACATACATAAATAACGTCCTGGTCAAGGAGGTTAAAAAGAACAAGTGCATTTTCCATTTTTTTCTTTCTGCTAGATTGTTGCAAAGAAGAACAAAAACTGAAAACATCGTGTTGAATTTGGCAGAGCCACAAGATGGAAGGAATGGAAGAGCCAGAGACATCTCCCGTGCCCCCAGGCAGGAATATCTATTTTGGACCCTACAAAGGCAAAAATTAACTTCCCTGAGACATAATTTTTAGACCTGGGTTTGTTTATTAAAGTAGTTAGAGTTATACCAACGTATTGAACTCACACCCTTACTTTACAATTGTGCTTTTGGCAGATTTTATACAATTTCTTTTAAAAGATATGTCATCATTATTTTACATATCTTCAGGCACTTTGAAAATAGGAAATTTAGAGAGGCCATGAGGATAACCATGAGGTTTTTCTTACATTAATTTGGGCCTAGTGTAAATACAAGCCCACCTTCCCACTGTCACATTTCTGGTACACAAAAATCTTTGAAAACCATCATTTTGTTTTGTTTGGTTATTTTTATGGTAACTCCTTTGGTGGAAAAACTCAGCTTGGCCTGAACTCATTTAGTGTCTGACCTGAACTGATGTGAAGCTATATAACAGTGGACATATTCATAAATTTTGCCACAGTAAATGTATTTGGTTGTAGGGTACATCCCCCAACTATGACAGGAGTGGTATGTAATAGAGGGTATTTGTGCCTTATTCATTTCAATAAGGCTAAAACAGTCTGAATTCTGAAGCAATTCTAAGCCCAAATATTTCGTATGAGTGTGTGGACTTTCATTTTCTAGCTGCTTCAGAATGGCATGTGACCCAGCACAAAAATAATGAGTGGATGCATGAAAGATAGTTAGATCAGATATATAGGTAGATGATAGATGGGTGGATAGATAGATAGATGATAGATAGATAGATGATAGCTAGTAGATTCATGGGATTAAACATTAAAACATTATTTCATAGGCTGGTAGAGCCAAAGGTCTATAAATTTCTCTCCTCTTCCCCATACTTGCTTTATACCACTTAGGGTCAGCAAAGTATTTTATCTCCTGAAATGATTTCTTTAAGGTAAGTGACTTTGTTTCCTGTTTGAAGATCTATGACAAGTAAATTTAGAAGGCTACTTTACAGCTTTTCTTAGAAACCGCTGCTACTATTCTTACCACACTTCTAGCTTTACTAGTGAAGTGATGATTGCTTGGAAGTTCTTTTTAACCCGGCAAATGTGTGGTAATACTTTCAACAGACCTTCTCCAGTACTGTTGCCCAGTAATTAGGGAGCAATTTTATTGTGAACTGGAACCTCAAAACAAATGCTTCAGTGTTATTTTGAAAGCAAGGGAACCAAGGCTTTCTTTGAATATTTCTCAGGTGAATGAACCCTTCATAAATCCATATATAATATTTTCTTCTGTTTATTTTAAATTTGGAGTCCAAGCTTACATGTTTGTCTATAACTTGGATTATAAATTAAATATTACCTCTAAATAGAGATAGGCTTATTGCATAAAATGGGTCTCTATTTTCTGTTTGGTTCTCACAGGTTTTTGTAAGAAAATTGTCTTCTGGCTGCCATTTTTCTGTCACATGCGGGGTATAATTTCAAGATAAATGGCAGTATGTAACAGAACCAGCACCATTTGTTTGGGAAGAGAATGGAATAAATATATATCATATGTATTTAGTATATAGTGACTCATGGTAACATAATCTATTCTTGAAAATCTTACTCAAGTTCTCTTTCTAACTTAACTTCTAACTTTCTAGACAGTCTTAATGAAGTCAAATTTCTGCCTGTTTTCTACTTGAGCTTGAATAGTTCACTGAGTTTCTCTGAACAAACAATCGATTCCTCCAAGTACATTTCTCTTACACATGACTACCTGCACGAGTTCAGGCTATCTTGAGATCTCATTTGAAAGAAGTTGTGAGGGATGCTCAATCTTAACAAAAATAATAGCCTTAACTACTGGCTCCTAAGTTATTTAGAACTGGCAGCTGATAGAATAAATAGTATTCAATTAAGTTTGATATTCATCCGGAAGGGTATTCTAGTATATTGTAGCTAAATGTTATTCAACCCCAAACTCCTAAGAAAGATTCAACTAGCATTAGTATAATCACAATTTAAATGTCTACTGATTCTTCTTGAATTTTATATCTGTCGCAAGTAAGCAGAGTCAAGGCTGGCAAAGAAAGTGTCTAAAGGAAACATCACTTATATTTTGTGCACTTAGTAATCATATAATGGTCAAGGAAATCACATACAAAATGGGCCACAGATAAAGTTAATTCATCTTTCAAGTTGTTCAAAGCACATTTTGGAACTAACTTTAAGAACCCGTAACAGGTCTCTCTCTGGTGTACTCTGTGCTCTTTGGTCCTGTCTTCTTTTCACTAGCAGAGAAGGCAGGGTGCCTTTAAAACACAAAAAAATAGGGGTAAGTGCATGTTCCCGACATTTGTCTTGGACATCTTGGAAGCAATATGGTGCTTTTGACTTATAGGAAGAAAAACACATTCTAAAAGCGTATGGATGCAAAACTTCCGATGCCATATTAGGCAAATACGAAGATGGGCAAGCTGATTTTAACAACACAATTTTTTGTTCAACTCTAATTGACATATAAGAACTATTCTTAGAGACCAACCTACATCTTATCCTATGATTGTAGCTATTTAGAAAGATGAGCGTCTTTGTCTGAAGGCACCAAGAAACACCTCCCCACCAATCTCTTATTTGAGCATTCCGTTCACATGTCTTTCTCTCACTAACTATATGGTTTCTTGCTAGTGTGATACACATCAATCAGATTATAGGTTAAGTGTTCATGATACAGAACTAGCGTTTCAGGTATTCTGCATCCGTGGTGTTGATTTTAAATTCTTTATATCTTGTTCAGTGCTCAGATGAGCTCATTTCTCTCCTGGGGAAGGATCTTTTGCAGATAACTTGTATAAAACTGTAATAATC
This sequence comes from Acinonyx jubatus, assembly GCF_027475565.1. NCBI lineage: Eukaryota > Metazoa > Chordata > Mammalia > Carnivora > Felidae > Acinonyx > Acinonyx jubatus. The sequence goes on from NC_069384.1 coordinate 116,953,749, forward strand.
ATAACAATGAATATATAATTATAATCATTATTATAATAATTATAATAACCATTTTTCATGATAAAAATCTGACTTCTGTCAGAGCTTTTTTGTTTAAAGCAAATTTCTAATGTCATTTATATGTACCTGAAGATAACATAAACTTTTCTAATCCATAAGAGTTTGAATCAGACAGCCTGACTTTTTTTTTTAATGTTTATTTTATTTTCGAGAGAGAGAGAGAGAGAGTGTGAATGGGGGAGGGGCAGAGAGAGAAGGAGATACAGAATCTGAAGCAGGCTGCAGGCTCCAAACTGCCAGCACAGAGCCCAGTGCAGGGCTGGAACTCATGAACTGCGAGATCATGACCTGAGCCAAAGTTGGACACTTAACCTACTGAGCCGCCCACATGCCCTCAGACAGCCTGACTTTTAATCTCATTTTTCCACTTACAACATATGTAACCATGTTGAACTTTCTAACCATCTCTGTGAATCATATTTTCCATCTATAAAGATAATCTTTCAGATTTGTTTATGGATTAAAATAAGTGATAAGTAGTTCCTATGCTACTTGGAACATACTAAGAACTTATTAAATGCTCAGTACACTGCTAGAGTAACACAGAGATATTTTTGTCAGATACCTAAGAAGAAATGAAACAAACAAACAAACAAACAAAAACAAAAACAAAAAACCCAATACTGATACTACAGACTACATGCCAACAAGCCAAGGAGTTAGAATAGAGCAGTAGTTCTCAGAGTTGACAAGCAGCTTTGGCATCACCTGGTAACTTGTTAAAAATGAAAATTCCCAGGCCTTGACTGGACCCATGTTTAAAAAAAAAATTAATGTTTATTTATTTTTTTGAGACAGAGAGAGACAGAGCATGAATGGGGGAGGGTCAGAGAGAGAGGGAGACACAGAATCTGAAACAGGCTCCAGGCTCTGAGCTGTCAGCACAGAGTCTGACTCGGGGCTCAAACTCACAGTCCGCGAGATCATGACCTGAGCCAGAGTCAGACGTTCAACTGACTGAGCCACCCAGGCGCCCCAACTGGACTTGTTGAACCAGAAATTCTAGAGGGTAGGGTCCAGCAATCTGTGCTTTAACAAACACAGGTGATTCTGTTGTGTACTAAGGTCTGCAGAGTCCTGGAGGGACCAGACTGAACTTTCCAGGAGACTGTGTGCATTGAGAACAGTCAAGGGTCTGCAGCATGGGGTTTTAGGTGCTAAACAGTGAGATATATGGCTTTGAAATAAACTGGACATATGGTTAGGACTGGTAACTCAGCTCCCCAGGACCTCATAAGACTTCACAAAAACGTGTGAAATTCTACTAATTTCAAGCCACTGGGCATGAAGGAAGTGTGGAAACTGATGAGAAGATATGGACTAGTGAGGTGGTAGATGGAGTTGTAGAATCTGAAAAACAAAGCGGAAGTCAGTTGCCAGAGCTAAAAGTCAAGGCCAAATTACTATACCTGGGGCACAAGATCAGATCCATCTGCACTGCTCCACCCAATGCTTGATCACCTGCACATCACATTAAAGTGGTGAAAGTTCACTGAAGGTCTAGAGCCTAGAGCAGGTGGCAAGATGGAGGCAGTGGCTCCCACTGAAGACAGAGAATGATGCACTGCCAGGCATACAGAACACACTGATGCACCAAAATCTTAATTTTCCCTGCTAGATCTTGGAGAGTATCTCTTAGATGGCTTCTGAGATTGGTATTCTAAAAATTGGAATTTTGCCCTTACCATAAATCCATAGATGAATGAGAAAGAGAGGGACAGAAAAAGAAAGGATGTGGAGAGAGAACATCAGCAACAATGACAAGAATACAGTCATGAATCATTAGAAAACAATATGTATGTTATTTTATTTTGAACAACAACAACAAATCGGAGCATGTCCATGCAATATCAAAATGGCAGTCAAAGACATACCAAGATAGTGTAATTCAACTTACTTAAGAGCAAAATGATGCAAATTTGTTTGCTCACTTTCAGCCTTTGGTCAGGATGGTACTGGTTGTCAAAACGTAAATGCAATAGCCACCAAAAGCAATTGATCTACAACCATAATAAAGGCATTAATTCCTGCTTCCTTTTAGAATATGAAATTTAAAATATTATTTTCACAATTCAGTACCATCGTTAATGTGTTCTACATGCCAGATGAGACGCTAGAAACTTACTACACAAAATACATAGGCTACTGTCTCTATTCACAAAAATCAATACTTTTCATTAATAAACTATCATTTCAAATTTTCTCTTGTTCTAGTGCAAAGAGAATCTTCAGTGACAAGGATTTCTGATTGCTCAAAAAAAAACCTCTCACAAGTGCTCTGGACTCTATAGTACTCACAAATGTATCTAGGAAATATGGTAATTCACTTTTTAGGGTTCCTATGAATAGAGCTTGAAATTGACACATTTTCTTGAGAAACATTGAGAAATGACCTCAGGCAACACAAATATGTAACTGGAATACTGAAGGAAAAAGTCTGAATGTGTGGTCAATCATGTATGATCGTATGTTATATCATTGCCTACATATACACAAAACACAAGCTTTTGATTACTACCTGTGGCTAATCAAGCGTTTGCACAAAGATCCTTTCATATGTCACTATGGATACTTCTTATACTTTGAAATCAGTTTTTTCGTTGGATAGGTTTAATAATTTAGCATCACTTCTGTTTTTTCCTGGCAAAATTCCTCTCAAGGCTTTTTCTCACTTCTTTTGAGCTCATTTCCAAATATTTCCCGCCTATTTTTAAAATGTTTATCTATCTATCTACCATCTATCTATCTATCTATTTAAATCAGTTACAGCATTCCAACACTGGTCCTGTAAAACGTTCATCTTGGCTGAGAAAACAGACACACAAATATACACTGGCTATCTAAAGAGAAAGAATCTGTTGTAGTTGAAAACTATCACAAGGATATGTACTACTTTGGATCATTCAGTGTGTATCATTCAAAAGTGATATTAAGAACATAAATGGTCTCTATACAGTACATAGAATTCTTTCTACATTTTGTCTAGAAAATTATTCCCGCAGAAGAATATTAAATATTGCAAACCAATAGCTGAAGCTATGAACATCGAAAACACCTTATTCAAAATGCATTCTATGTGTAATGCCCTGTAAATGCTTAAGAAAGGTGTAGTGCAAGGAGGTAAATGTGAAAGAAAATTTAATTATTCTCATTCATGCCATCATATAAGTAAATCCATCTGACAAATGTTCATTTTCTACTGCTTTTCCATATGTTCCATTGCCTTCTAGTAGGTAAATGAAGGTAAGTGAAGAGCTCATAGTTTGTGCATTGTACCACTGGCTCAAATTTAATCAGATGTCAACATATCCATATTCACATAAACACAATGGATCTTGTAAATCCCCATAACAAACTAAACTTGGTTTTATTGCTTTTATCTCTGTAGTGGTAGCTTGAAAAACGATTTTCCTGTTTTAAAAAATTACTAAAATTGATTTCCATGGGAAAGTATTTCCAACGTTCCATAAAATTGCTAGGTTACAATTGATTATTTAATAAAACTATTTGATAAGGTTCTAAGAAGATCATTTCAAAGCATTTAGCTTTATGTGGGCAATTAAATTTGCAATGAAAAGCTGTAAGAAACTAAAATGTCTATAACAGGGGTTTTGGTATTGCTTCACTGACTAATTACTACCATTTGCTGGCCAGCGCTGTTGCTCTCATACTAGAAAGTATATTAAGCATTTTCATAAATGCACTAAATTTAGTTTAAAATAGATATGCCTAAATACTCATGATAACTTAAAGGATTTTAGGAGCTTTTAAATTTACTCTTAAAGTTATCAAAAACATTTCCTTTTAAACAAATGTTTGTTTACTATCACTTTTGGTTCCACTTTTGGTTACATGAGTTTTACATGGAAAATATATATTTCTCCTGATTAACTTTTTTAATGATAAACAGCTTGTCAGTCATAACTAGAATACATGTAAATTAATACAGCAAAACATAAAAGAACTATAACATTAGTGGGATCAATTTCTAAAGAAAAGTATCATTTTAGAACCAAAAAGAAACTATAATTTTAAGTCCAGAATGTCTCTTCCTCTGCTTTAATAAGGTCCATGTGAATAGTACCAATGGCCTACTAAACACTCTCTCTATCATACTCTACTTTAGCAATACAAAAACAAAAACAAAACAAAACAAAAAACCCAACAACTAAATGTCTTTAAAGTTGAGAAAAAACCACATCATTCACTTATAATACTAACAGTAATTAACAGGACACCAGGATGTGCTCATGACGGGGTAAGACTGAAGTAAGATAGACTTAGCTTTAACTCTATGTCTTTCTCTATCATGTAAAAGAGCATGTTGGATTTTAAGACAGAATAAATTTATTGCATAGGAATAGCTTTTTAAATACCTAGAGAAGAGCTATTCATTTTATTTTCTAATGTAGGCATCTAAATTAGGATATATTGTCATACATCACTGTGTTATAAAAAATATCACTGATACTCTAACTGGGTACATAGAACTAACGTTTTTGAGCATCTAATTTGGTTTGGACATCTTTGATGTGATAAGACACTTCATTTTCCAAAGAAATCTTTGAAAGGAATGTCTGGTGTTGATTCTCCTACATCCGTTCCATTGGATTAACACAAAATATTTCCTTTGAGAAACCATCATTATCAGCTAGGTGGCTTGCAAAGGATTCATCCTGGCTCCGACTCCAAGGATACGTCGAGCTTTGTTACATCTAATCAGCTTGCTCTACTTGTTGACATAATGATTTGTTCAGAGAGGATTAAGATGAATTAGATCTGAAGAGATGTAGGAATATTAATACTGAGACTTAAGGAAGAGTGAAGCTTGTTCTCTTCTTCAGTACTTGTAGCAAAATTGCATGGGATTTGGTGCTATTGCATTCTTGCTATCATAAGGGAAGCCAGTATGAATATAAAGTTAAAGAAAGCCAAGAAGTGTTGGTAAACAGAGCCTGACTTTAATATTATTTGAATCTGCTGGACTAAAGCATGTTTGGAAGGCAAGTCTACACATAAACTATCAGTTACATAAGCCAGTAAACTGCCTTCTTTCTCCCTCCCTTCCTTCCTCCCTCCTTCTTCCTCTTCTAACTTTAAAAAATTAAACGTAAACTATTTTGTCAGTTGCAAATGAAAGATTTGAAACGATCATGAAATATTTAATGAATACATCTTTATCTCCATACTGAAATTCATTAAATTTATGTAACTTGGCCAAGGTTAGGCAACCAATGGTAGAATCGATTTCAAATTCTGCTCCAAATGGCTCCAAAATCTAGATTCTGTTCTTTGTAACAAGTAGACCTTTTGCTGTTAACTAAACCTCACCATGGCAGACCAGGGGCAGGAACCTAAGTCTTCTGATGACTAATCCAAATATTTTCACAATGCCAAATCTAATAAATAGATTCATCATAATAAAATGAATAAATGAGTCCCTTAGGTAGCCCGTCCAACAGATGCTTATCATTTATCTCCTTTTTCTAAACATTTGCATCTTTACCCCTTTATCTACATCCCTGAAGATACCACATGGACCTTTGATAGAATATCATTTTTTAAGATAAAAATATGTCCAGATTGGGCAGATTAAAATGGTAGATACTCAGTGCAATTCAGTATCTATTGCCTTGTAAATAAAATATGCCATTAAAAAAATTCAATCTCATTTCCCTTCCCTAATTATATAGACTTGAATTAAGACATGGTGCAGAATGTAATATACCAAATCACAAACATCTATGATAATAATCAAACAAAATTGATTTTTAACGTTGAGATAGTAAAGAAGCAATTTTCCAGAGCCTAGAATAATTTAGCTACTTTGACTTCAAAATGTGGCTTAGTGCTATAATCATACTCTGAAGCTTAAACTTCTGCTAATATAAAAAGAAGTCATTTCTTTAAAAAAAGGTAGTGCATTGTTTCCAATTGACTTTGATTATGGCAAGTATAGAATACACATAATATTTCAGAAGACCTTGGCCTATTTCCTAAGCTACCGATGAAGTATGCAAACATTGATAGTTCACTGGCCATTCAAAGATCTTTTATTTTGTTAATCAGCATATTTATTGGTAAGTGGTGCATTCTATATTGCAAAGACCAATTAAAACAACCTTTCTCAAAAATAAATAAATAAATAAAGGAAGGAAGAACGAATACAAACAAGAGCAAAAAGAAAAGAAAAAAAGTTCCCGAGAGCTGTATCCGCAAAGTGTAACTAATATTACAAAGGCATTTACATATAAAACAGTAAACTCTGAGAGATTTGGATCAAAAATGGAAAGAAGAAATCTTACAACTATGGCCAAAATTTGAACATATTCTTAAAAAAATATTCAAACAGGGGCGCCTGGGTGGCGCAGTCGGTTAAGCGTCCGACTTCAGCCAGGTCACGATCTCGCGGTCCGTGAGTTCGAGCCCCGCGTCGGGCTCTGGGCTGATGGCTCAGAGCCTGGAGCCTGTTTCCGATTCTGTGTCTCTCTCTCTCTCTGCCCCTCCCCCGTTCATGCTCTGTCTCTCTCTGTCCCAAAAAGAAATAAAAGTTGAAAAAAAAATATTCAAACAAATAAACAAAGCCTCTGTCTTTAGTTATTTGGTGATTGACAAAAAGACAGTTCTTTCTCCCTGAATCTCAGAAGGCTTTTAAAATATCTTGACATGATACATTTATAGCTTAAAGAATTCTCTGTCCCTTTTCCTCCAAAATACTTAAAATGGAATTATTAAAAGAACACAGAGAAAAGCTAAATATATAGTTTACATAAACCACAGTTTATTTTCTATTATAAAAACATTTGACTTATGCTTCCAGAATCTAGCTCATTAATTACAAACAGAAAATGCTTATAAATAATTATATATGCAGACTTAATTTTTAATAAAATATCTATAAAATGGATATTTCTAATCAGATATCATTTGATACTTGAACATATAAATATCTTTTGGGGCCCCTAGGTGGCTCAGTTGGTTAAAGGTCTGACTCTTGATTTCGGCTCGGGTCACGATCTCACGGTTCCAAGGGTTCAAGCCCTGCATCAGGATCTGAATTGATAGCAGGGAGCTGCTTGGGAGACTCTCTCTCCCTCTCTCTCTGCTCATCCCCACCTTGCATGCTCTCTCTCGCTCTCAAATTAAACAAATAAACCTTAAAAATAAATAAATAAATAATAAGTAAATAAATAAATAAATATCTTTTAACAGAAAAATTAGAAACATAATTTGATCAAATGCACGTTTTTTCTTTTTCCACTTAATTCTAATTAATTGTTTAATTTTATAATAGTAAGAAAATAAAAATTTGATTCAAGTTTGAACTATGTTTAGTAGATAAGAAAATCAAAGGAAATGAGGACTTCAGGATTTGAATCTGGAAACAACAGCAATAATGACAATAATAGGCATTGCTCATTTTCACAATTTTAAAAAAGTATTTTCACATGGTATTATACGGGCATAGTTTATCCATAATTGGATCATCTTAACTTTTATCTTAAAGTTTTAAATAATTTGATTGAAGCCTATGCCCAAATACATAAGGAAATTATAGATAGATAATAAAATTCCATTTCTCCATATGTGAAAGAATGAGAACATTAATTACATAAACTTATGTAATCCCTTATCAATTAAATTGAGCCACAGGTAGATTGAGTCAAATATTCAGTCAGCTGAGTGATATTCACTTTAGGAGAGGCCAGATTTAAACCAAAATTTCCACTTAACACCTGGGCTAGTATACTCACAAGTTACCAACATACTGAATATGTTTGAAGAGATACTGAGTGCCTCTTCAAGGTTTGGGTCTGCCTTTTCTTCATAATTTTTTTTTAATTTATTCACTTATTTTGTGAGAAAGAGCGTGAGTGGGGGAAGGACAGAGACAGAGGAGAGAGAGAGAATCCCAAGCAGGCTCTGCACTCTCAGGGTGGAGCCCGAGGTGGGGCTCTAACTCACAAACCATGAGATCATGATCCAAGCTGAAGTCAACAATCAGACGCTTAACCGACTGAGCCAACCAGGTGCCCCCCTTTATAACTTTCTTTAATATTTCATTACAGTATTCAATTAGCATACTCTCCATAAGCAATTACTCTGTCTTCATTTAAAAAAAAAGAAAAAAAAAAGAATGCCTGAAGTAGACCTGTAACATTGTGCATTTATGAAGATCATACATTACGGGGAAAATGTACAGTTGACCCGTGAACAACGTGGGTTTGAACTGCATGGGTCCACTTACACATGGAGGTTTCTTAGTAAATATAGCACAGTACTCGAAATATAGTATTTCCTTTTTTGCAGAGATGTTTGCATTTCTTCAACTCTAAGTTAAACACCTGAATTTGAGCTAAGAAGTTGAGGCGAATTCAACACAAACTTAACAGGTGTAAATCTAAACCTGCTCCAAACAAAGCCTTCTCAGTTAATGACAACATCATATCTTCTAGTTGCTTTATGTCCAAACATCTTTCTCACACCGCAAATGTAATTGTTCAGGAAACTCTCCTTCTCTCCTATCAAAAACACATCTAGATTCTGATGACTTCTTTCTACCTCCACGAATACCACACGAGTCCAAAGCATGGATTTTTGCAATAGACATTTGGTGGTCTTCCTGCCTCCACCTAAATCCCCCTCTACACATGTAACTCCAGGACAACAGGCAGAATGACCTTTTTTTTTTTTGCATTTATTTATTATTGAGAGACAGAGAGAGACAGAGTGTGAGCAGGGGAGGGGCAGAGAGAGGAGGAGACACAGACTCCGAAGCAGGCTCTGAGCTGTAAGCACAGAGCCTGACGCGGGGCTCAAACTCACAAACCATGAGATCATGACCTGAGCTGAAGTCAGACGCTTAACTGACTGAGCCACCCAGATGCCCCAGAGTGACTCTTTTAAGTTAGATATCAGATGATTTCATTGCTGAATCAGATGCTTTCACAGCTGCCCCTTTTATTCAATCTAAAAGTCAAAATCTTTTTAATGGCCTTACAAAGTTTTAATTCACCTCCCTTCATCTCCCTTCCATCCACCATGGCTTACTTGTCAGTTATAGAACTGTCAAGAAAAACTTCTGCTTGAGCGTTTTTGCTTTGGTGACTTCCTCTGACTCAAAGCCAAAACTATACTGGCATATGGTTTTATGAAAATTCCCTTAAATTTAGACATAAGGCAAAAAAAATTTAAAAGGTGGGTATTAGATCCTTTCACTGTCATTGGGGAGCATTATTTAACAGATCCACCCAAGGATCATTTGAAGGAATGCCCTTTGTTTGACTCAAGATTTACTTTTGATTATTGACTATGGACTAATAAAGAGTTAGTGAAGATTTAGTAAGGTTATGACTCACAGTCCAGAAGACATTAGCCAGTTTTATATCTAACCTAATAAGTTTATTCTAACATTATTTACTAAGTCACCCATAAATCCAAAGCTCTACAAGATGCTCTTTGATAAGCCCATCTTCCCGATCCGCTCACTGGTTAATAATTGAGGGGCACCTGGGTGGCTCACTAGGTTGCATGCCCGACTCTTGATTTCCACTCAGGTCACAATCTCACGGTCTGTGGGGTTGAGCCCCGAGTTGGACCAAGCCCTAACAGCACAGACACCTCTTCGGATTCTCTCTCTCCCTCTCCCTCTGTGCCTCTCCCCAGCTCATGCTCGCTCTCTCAAAACAAATAAATAAACTCTCAAAAAAAGCAAAGAAAAACTAATAACTGAAATGCAATCTTTGGCACATGCGCATTTTATATTTGTATGAAAGCCATGATTTACCTTTTTAAAAATTACACTTCCACAAAAAGCTTTCTTCAAATATTTGCGTAAAAATCACTACAGTGGGTCCTATACTCATCATTCCATTTTAAACGTTGTTAACCTCCCATCTCTGGTGCCTCCCATATCTTTTCCTTGTTATTTTCCTTCAAAGAATTTCTCAACTCGTAACACTAGAGAGTTTGCTGTGATGTTGTATTTATTTCCTTTTACCTTCCTGTTAGGACGTAAGCTCTAAAAGAGCATATTTTTTTCTTTTTGCTCATTAATGTACAGTTAGTTCTGCTATTATGCAATACGCATGGTCCTAAAAATCACTACCTTAACATATAAGCACTACAATCAAGTAAAAGCACTTTACTGTGAAGAGAACTGAAGTTTGCTTGAAGAAGTGGCCTTTAGAACAGTTGCAGCTGCTGCGATATTGTGAAGTAGTGAAAGGAACTTTATTTGAGTTGGATGGCAAATTATCACACCAGCTGTCGGATGTCCAGAATAGGCCATACTCAACAAAGCATGTTGAATGTTTTATTGATTTTTACATTTTTAAAACAACAATCAAAGCCAACTATGGCTGTTTTTAAAGAAACTACAAAAATTAAAACATTTTTAACATTTGTGGTGATAGTCGCCTAATACATTTCTCAGTTTCCCCCGAGGCTGATTATTGTAGATGAAAAGGACATTTTTTAATTTATCCAAAATGGCATGGGTTTTGAAAGAAGCAGAATGGTTCTTCTTGTGTAGTATATGAAACACCGCATTAATTAGTACTGGTTTCCTGTGCCTGGATGACTGCATCCCAAATAATTGACAGTCACAAAAATACATATTGTGAAATAAGTGTGAATGTAACAATCATATGTATGAAAGCTATTGTGGCTGGAGGCTTATTCACTACCCTGATTAGATCCTGGGAGAGACCAAGGAGTCTTTCAATCAAGAGATGTTTGTTCTCAAGGACCATAAAGAAATTTACAAGATTAATTCTGTGTGTCAATAAGCCAGTATAAAAATTCTTATTCACATCTTCAATCCAAGGGGAAAAAAATCTACCCAGCATAAAACACACAATTCAGATATTCAGGCATTCAACTTTCCTCTCTTTCCATTTCTTCTGCTTGAACAATAATGCACTATATAATTTAGAGAAAACAGATGTCCACAGAGTACCTACATCCTTTGTTTAAATCTACACAGTTAAATGTAACCACTGGTGTTCAGAGGATGGTTTGGGATATTACAACCATGCCTGCCATCCACCTCCACCCCCCAGGAAAACACACTATTGCTATTTTCAAAAGCCATGCTACATAAACATACTAACTCAATAAGAACAGAGCACTTATCATAAATGCAACCTAGCACCTCCTTTCATCACCATGAGAGTTTTAAGACCATCCTAATTAGGAGTCCTGGAGTTGCCGTTGAACACAACATAGTGTAGTCTCACTCGGACATATATTTACCTTTTACAATCAGTTGATAGAGATGCTTGAACTTACGTGATCCGAATTCAAATAGACAATGTCTTCTAGTAATGGAATTTAAATTCTATGATTCTAATTTGTACGGATTATCTGTACTCCTGTTAAAGGATTTTATTTTCTCAGTTTCATACTTTCTAGAACTAATCAGTCTAATTTTTCTATTGGAAATACAGTGGTTTTGTTGCTGATAATGGCTTGTGGAAAAGTAGACAGAAATAAAATCATGTGGAAAGGAAAATGTCCCACCTAAACAACGTGCCTAGTAGATATCAGAAATCGCTGTTGAGTTAATCACAATTGGCCTGATAACGATGAAACCAATAAAGGACGGTGAACTTTTGGTGATTCTGGGATACCAGATGCAAACTGGATCTAACAAACTGAAGAGTCTGTTTTTTTTAATTTTTTTAATGTTTATTTATTTTTGAGAGAGAGAGAGAAAGAGAGAGATAGAGACAGAGTGCAAGTGGGGGAGGGGCAGAGAGAGAAAGGGAGACACAGCATCTGAAGCAGATTCCAGGCTCTGAGCTGTCAGCACAGAGCCCGACACCGGGCTTGACCTCACGAACTGTGAGATCATGACTTCAGCCGAAGTCAGATGCTTAATCGACTGAGTCACCCAGGCGCCCCTGAAGACGATATCTTGATCAATGAATAACGCAACATATTTCATCTAACTGTGTAGAGACTTACACACATATCTCATACTATTAAGAGTGCTAGTTTTGCATTCTTAATCAGCATTACCATCATGACACCTCCTCTCTTATCAAATAAAAATCCTCTAATTTTCTCCTTTTTAAAAAAATTATGTGTTTTATTTATTATTATTATTATTATTTTTTTTTGAGAGAGAGAGAGAGAGGAAGATACAAAGTATGAAGCAGGCTCCAGGCTCCATGCTGACAGCACAGAGCCTGATGTGGGGCTCAAACCCACCAACCTTGAGCTCATGACCTAAGCTCAAGTCAGACACTCAAACAACGGAGCCTCCCAGGAGCCCCCTCTAATTTTCTCCTTAACAAACTACACAGTGGATTTCTTCCCTGACTGGTATTCCCTTTTCTAACAAATTAAAAGATTCATTATAAAGCTGTTTTTAGTTCTGGTAGTCTTCATTTTATTTCTGGCAATCTTTATTATTTTTGATGTGTGCAAACTGAATCCATGATAAAGTAACCACTTTCAAAAATAATTTTATTTAAAAAAATTTTAATGTTTATTTATTTTTGAGACAGGGAGAGAAAGAGCATGAGCAGGAGATGGGTAGAGAGAGAGAGGGCGTCACAATCCAAAGCAGGCTCCAGGCTCTGAGCTGTTAGCACAGAGCAAGACACAGGGCTCGAACTCACAAAACAGGAGATCATGACCTGAGCTGAAGCCAGATGCTTAATCGACTGCCACCCAGGGTGCCCCCAAAATAATTTTATTTTTACAGTGAGAATTTCATTTTGCATTTTTAAAAAGCACTTCATTCTCAACAAATTAAACTATTATTGAAAATCCTATAATATATTCTATACTACTGCCAGCATCTGATGTGCTGATTTCTATTATTTTGTAAAGTACTGCCTAATATATGTGCTGTATAATAAATAGCCTATAGCTAGAAATAGGTTTATCCTTATTGATTGAAACACTGTGAAATCAGAGACACATTTATCATTGGTTTTTAATTATTTGACAGATTTCCTAACTGGTAATTACAGTCCACTAAAGCCAGGTTTAAAAAGAGCGCCTGGGTGGCTCAGTTGGTTAAGCATCCAACTCTTGATCTCAGGTCAGGTCATGATCTTACAGTTCCTGGGATTGAACCCTCTGTCGTGCTCTGTGCTGATAGCATGGAGCCTTCTTGGGATTCTCATTCTCTCTCTCTCTCTCTCTCTCTCTCTGCTCCTCCTCTGTTTGCTTTCTCTTTCTCTCTGAAAAATAAGTAAATAAACTTTAAAATAAAATTTAAAAAAAGAGCAAATAATAGAAACCAAAGTAAAGAAGGTTTTACTGGGGCACCTGGGTGGCTCAGTCAGTTAAGCGTCCGACTTTGGCTCAGGTCAAATCTCATGGCTTGTGGGTTCAAGCCCCCCACCCCACCCCCGGCCCCCTGGCTCTGCGCTGATAGCTCAAAGCCTGGAGCCTGCTTTGGATCCTGCGTCTCCCTCTCTCTGCCCCTCCTCTGCTCATGCTCTGTCTCTCTCTATCTCTCCAAATATATAAACACAATTTTAAAAAATTACAAAAAATGGTTTTACTAAGAGGAGATCATTGCTTTTTGTTTTTCTTCTAAAGTAATAGTATTATTTAACTCTAAATCGCTTTTTTATATGTCAATGAGATTTGAAGAATGGATACAAAAGATATTTTCTTTGTTTTTCATTACTCATGTAGGAAATTTAAAATAAAGAGATGAGACTATCTTCAAACATGAATTCTAAATGCATTATGCCATGTCATTTAACATTACTTAAGATTTATTTTATTTGCTTATTTTTCTTACCGTTAAGGCAATGTATGCTCATTTAAAGAAATTTAGAAAACAAAACATATATGTATATAACCAGAGAATTTAGCTTCTCCCTAGAATATAAAAAGCTTGAAAGAATATCACTCCCACGCTAACAACAGTAAGAAATAAATAAATTCAAAATCACAAATTTCCGTGAAACCTCTGAGAGTTGAGGTTCACAGGAAAAAGCAAGTATCCTGAAGTCAAGGACAAGAGGCAGACTGGCTCAAAGACAGACTGGCTGCAGGCACTGGCCCACCTGTGACAGAGCACTGAGGGAAGAGGGGCTGGGCCATAAAAGCAGGTGAGAATAAATCAGACCAGATTAGAAACAAATTACAAATGGGCAAGTCTGAGCTATGTTGGAGGATAGGGTTAGAGATCACCAAGCAGCTGCCGACCAAAGAAGAGGTTCTACTCTCTACTGGCTTTTCTTCATGGTCCTCCACAGGGTGCTGAAGACCAGAATGGTAAAGGGTGAGAGAGTATGTAGAGATGGTCTCTCTTTCCTGTAAGACATACATTTTCCAAATATGTGAAGATTAAGAATTTCACAAAAAGGATACCTGGATGGGAAACAAGCCCCCAAAAAGATGCTCAACATCCCTATTCATTGGAGGAAAGCAAACGAAACAACACCGGAATACCACAACACAATTTTTAGTTTGGAAAAAAAAAGAAACAAAAATAGCAACGTCTGACAAACATCCGAGCAACTGGAGCTCGTGTGCTTCGCTTGTGGAAATGCTAAAGAATACACCAGTTTGGAAAACACGTTGACTGTTTCTTTTAAAGGTAAAAATTCACTTCAAAAGACCCAAATTCCCACTCTTAAATATTTGTCCAAGGTAAATTAAAATTTATGTTCATACAAAAACTTACACAGTAATGCCTTCAGAAATTTTACTGAAAAATCACACACACACACACACACACACACACACACACACACAACAAAAACAAAACCGGACACAACTGAGATGTTCTGCCACTTGTGAATGTATAGAGACACTGTGGTACATCCATATGATAAGTTCCTATTCAGGAAGAAAGGGACTGATCAATGATGCAGACCACAATAGTGATGAATCTCAAATTGATTTTGATAAGTAAAAGAAGCCATACTCAAAAGGCTGCATACTTACAACTCATTTATATGACATATAGTTTCATTTATATGATATTCTGGAAAAGACAACACTATAGGGAAAGAAAACCAATCAGTGGTTGTCAATTGTGGGAATGAAGAAAAGAGAATAAAAGGGAATAAGAGAACTTTTGGGGTAATAGAACGTTCCGTATTTAGCTTGTTGGTATGGTTATATAATCATATGCCTTTGTTAAAACTCACAGAACTCTACATTTAAAAAGGTAAATTTTACTGAATGAAATTATACCTCAATAAACTTGACTTTAAAAATAATTATCACTTATTAATTTATGACAGTCTGATAGCCAATATGAATTATGGATTTATATACATGTATATGTCAATTAATAGCCACCAATTTATTTTCCCCTCATGTTCAATATATATTTCAAATTAATATGCAAGCATTAGCTTATTTCCTCTCCAAAATAGCTTTATAAGGAAGGTACTACTGTTGTCACAGTATGTTATAGTTGGGCAAACTGAGGCTCAAGAGGTTTTATAACTCACCCAAGAGCACCTGAGTCTGTCAATGGTAATGTAATGGTTTGAATGCAAACAATCTGGGTCCAAAGATCAAGCCTATAATCTCATTAAAAAGTTATATAGTCATATGTATTTATACTCAGTTATATGCAGTTATATACAGTCACATGTAGTTATATATATGCAAAATTATATGTTTATTTACTGTTATTATATACCAAGTAATTTTATAAATGAAGATGACTATAATATAATGATATAATACTAAGAGATCAAGAGAGAAAAGTATAGACAGAGGGGAAAAATATTTTATCCTTATTATTTGCAGTGCTTATGTTCTACAAAGTCTCCAGAAACATTGAGATCAAATGCTGAACCACTGTCCCTAGAAGAAACACAAAGTTAAGTGTTTACAAACCTCTGGTCACATTGCCACCAACTGATCAATGTATAACCTTGTTTTTAGCATGTTTCTATTTAAAAATTTTTTTTCAAAAATCCTGGAAGAGAACACAGGCAGAAATGTCTCTGATATCAGCTGTAGCAACATTTTTCTACATATGTCTCCTGAGGCAAGGGAAACAGAAGTAAAAATAAACTATAGCAACTACATTAAAATAAAAAGCTTCTGCACAGCAAAGGAAACAATCAACAAAACTAAAAGGCAACCTATGGAATGGGAGAAGATATTTGCAAATGACATATACAATAAAGTGTTAGTATCCAAAATACATAAAGAACGTATAAAACTCACTAGCCATAAAACAAATAATCCAAGTAAAAAATGAGCAGACCCTTGAACAGACATTTCTCCAAAGAAGATATCCACGTGGCCAAGTGACATATGAAAAGATGTTCAATATCACTCATCATCAAGGAAATGCAAATCAAAAGTACAATAAGATATGATCTCATACCTGTCAGAATGGTTAAAACACACACACACACACACACACACACACACACACACACACATGAAACAAGTGTTGGGAAGAATGTGGAAAAAAATGAACCCTCTTGCACTGTTGGTGGGAATGCAAACTGGTGTAGCCACTGTGGAAACAGTATGAAGTTTCAAAAAAAAATTAAAAAAAAAAACTACCCTATGATCCAGCAGTTGCACTACTGGATATTTGCCCCCAAACTACAGAAACACTAATTCAAAGATATATACACATTCCTATGTTTATAGCAGCATTATTTACAATAGCCAAATTATGGAAGCAGCCCAAATGTCTATCGACTAATGAATGAATAAAGAAGATGTGGTATATATACAATAGAATATTATTCAGCCATAAAAAGAATGACATCTTGCCATTTGCAATGACAAGGATGGAGCTAGAGAGTATTATGCTAAGCAAAATAAGTCAGAGAAAGACAAACACCATATGATATCGCCCATATGTGGAATTTAAGAAACAAAACGAACGATCAAGTGAAAAGAGAGAGAGAGAGAGAAATAAACCAAGAAACAGACTCTTTAACTATGGAGAACAAACCGATGGTTACCAAACAGGAGGGAGTGGGGGGATGGGTGAAATGGGTGATGGGGATTAAGGAGTGCACTTGTGATGAGCACTGGGTGATGTATGGAAGTGTTGAATCACTATACCATACACCTGAAACTACTGTATGCCCACTATATTGGAATTAAAAAACTCAATTATTTCATATATTTTGTTGATTCATTAACATTGAACTCACAGCCTGCAGCATTTTAACTCATTCCCACACAAAGCTTATCTAACAGATAAATTGTCTCCATTGGGCACATCATAGCTTTCTTGCACTTAGAAACACTAGACACAGTTTGCAATATGCTTGTGGGCCATTTTAAACACCAAAATCACCAACCGAAAGCACAAAATGAGAAAAACGTATAAATATATACAAATGCTAAATATATAGCAAAAAGGACACTTATTGAAAGAATGGGAATGGATACAAGAAGTCAGAACTTCACCTTGATCAAACTCACATGGGATATTTTGACTGCGGTAGCTCAAATTTTTTCACCACTCTGCAGATGCACATGTCAGGGGATTACCAAGAAGGCACTTTGAGTATTGATTTTAGGTTGCAAATTCATTTTAGCAAGTAGGTGAATTGGCATGTAGGAAATCTGCTAATAATGGAGATTGATTGATTATGAGTGTGTATGTGCATGTGTAATTTCCATACAAGGATTATTTTTCTTTATTTCTTCATATTATATCATGATCATTTTCATTTCCAAAATTATTTAACTTTGTCTTTGGAATTGCTACATTTGATATATAATTCTAACACATTTTATATGATTAATTAATCATATATTTTTGAGTATCAAGATTTTTTTACTCCTTTGGTATCATAAATAATTTTTCAATAAAAAAAATCCTCCTTTTTTTTCCTAATCTATTTTCAACTATGAGAATGTAAGCTTCTTAGAGTCATGCATATTTTGTGGTTTTGTTCTCTGTTGGATCTTCATTCTTAGGACTATTCCTAGAACACAGTAGATGCTTAATTAATATTTGAATGAATAAATGAATATACCTAAACCCTGAAGGGATGAAGGGATCTGGATTCACTGACTTATACTCTCAGAAGGAAAAAGAAAATTCTTCTATACTTGCAAGCTATGTGTTCATCTTAACAATGAAAAAAGAAGAGAAATTTACAGTTAAATCAAGTTTACCATCCATCTTAGGGAATATCCATCATATCAGAATAAAGTAACAAAGTTTCTATTTTTAGAAACCTTAAAGGGGATTCAAATTTCCATGTATAAAAATTTTTTTAGAAATAATTGAAAATAAGAGTTACCATATTCGAAGTTACGTATAGTTTGTCAATATGACAACATAATCTATTTACATATCGGAGTAAACATAAGTTGAGAAAGCCTTCTATATGTATAGAAGGACTCTAGACTAATATGAATATTCTATGCCTTCTGTTATATAAATATTATATAACCTAATGCTGTTGGTAGTGTTAGTGGTAAATGTAATTACTTGAACTTTAGATAAAAATAAAGGATCTGACCAAGTGAACCAGAAAGAATCACTAAATGCATTTTTTGAGTAAGATGAATTTCCCTTATTACCAAGCCAGCTTGAGCTCAACAACATATTAGCAAGGGAAGTTCTCACATGGTTAGAATCTTCTCTTGCTGTTTCCTCTCAAAGGATTACTTTTATGAGCACTAGTTTCCTAAGAAAGGAAGTCAGTATGGTCAAGAATATTTGAGTAAAACAGGAAAATGCAGTGGTGCTTATTAATTAAATGAATGGTCTCTGTTTTGAGGGAAAAAACAAATCCTTGTTGTTTCTTTAACAACCTGCTGAGTTCCAAATCCTATCTCCACCTCTAGAAACAATTCAAAGTGTTAATTCTTAGAATCAATAGTCACAGAACTGATCATAATTCAACTTGCAATTTGTTTAAATATTTTGAGTCTTTTCCTCCATCATCCATAAAGATGCCTATAGGAAAATTGTTCAGAAATTCAGTTGAATTTTCTGATATACAGAGAAAACATAATTTAAAAAAATCATGCTTAGTACTTTCTACATTTAGTACAAGAAAGTTATGGTAACTTTGACATGAAATAGTTTCCATGGAATAGGTAATATGAAACGAAAGGAGAGGTGAATGAGAAATAAAGAAATGGGTAGAACTGGGGTGTCTGGGTGGCTCAGTCCATTAAGCGTCTGATTGATGATTTTGGCTCAGGTCATGATCTCAGAGTCCTGAGATTGAGACTCCCCCTGTCGGACTCCTCAATGGACACGGAGCCTGCTTAAGATTCTCTTTCTCCTTCTCTCTTTGCCCTTCCCCTGCTGGTTCTCTCTCTACACTAATAAAAATATAATAAAATATATATAAAATATATATAAAATAATAAAAACAATTCCAATAATTTTATGAATAAAATGATAGAGAAAAATGAATAATGGTGGAAAGGTTTGTATTTTGTTTTTATTGTGATGTTTCTTTTTGTTTTAAGCTTTGGAGATATGAAGATATTCTGTGTGCGTATGAGGATTGACTTATGGAAAAAAAGAGAAAAGAGAAATATATGGAAATTCATCCAAACAAACTTCAAAAGAAAAGCAATCACTGTTGACTCTATTTCACTTAAATAATGTAATAAAGTACTATAAGGAGTATTAATTTCAGATGATAGTGTGCTAAAATTAAAACCAAAGAAAGATAATATAAAACATGTTTTTAAAAATTTATTTATTTTGTGGGACACCTGGGTAGCTCAGTCAGTTAAGCCTCTGACTTTGGCTCAGGTCATGACCTCACAGCTTATGAGTTCAAGCCCTATGTCAGGCTCTGTGACAGCTCAGAGCCTGGAGCCAACTTCAGATTCTGTGTCTCCCTCGCTTTCTGCCCCTCACTCATTCATGCTCTCTCTCTCTCTCTTTCTCAAAAATAAAGAAACATTAAAAAAATAATAATAAATAAATTACTTAGTTTGAGAGAGAGAGCAAGCAGGAAGGGGCAGAGAGAGAGGGAGAGAGAACCAGAATCTGAAGCAGGTTCCACTCTCTCAGGGCCAGAGACTAACACAGGCTGAACCCATAAACCAGGAGATCATGACCTGAACTGAGATCAAGAGTCTGATACGTAACCAACTAGGCCATCCAGGTGCCCCTAAAACATTTTTAGTTTGAAGAAACAGTACCATGTGGCTACACCACTACTAACTTAGAAAAAGTAATTTTTTAATGTTTGTTTATATTTGAGAGAGAGAGAGAGAGAGAGAGAGAGAGAGAGAGAGAGAAAGAGAACAATCAGGGGAGGGGCAGAGAGAGAGAATCCCAAGCAGACTCTGTGCTGTCAGCACACGGCCCGATGCAGGGCTCAAACTCACTAACCATGAGATCATGACCTGAGCTGAGACCAACCAAGAGTTGGACACTTAACGGACTGAGCCACCCAGGTGCCCCTCCCTATTGTAGTTTTATAGTTTCAAAAATTAAGATAAAGGAAGTGAATAACTCTGAAATGTTGAATTGTGCTATTTATTTAATAAACATTTGTTATTCATTAAATAAATTTGATAATTTTTCTATTTATAATATTTTATTTATTATTTATTTCTCTAGAAATTAAGAGAGGCTTAATATTTTTAAATAAAGGGCTCTAACCATGTCACTGAAGCTCTACTAGGCTGAAAATTCAAGTGAAAGACAGGTGGATTGTCCTGCACAGAGTAGAAAGCTATTTAAAGATAGGCACAATTCACAGTCTCTGAAACATCCACTATTAGGATGAATCTAATAAGCTAAACTATTATGTCCCTTTTGATTGCAATGTTAGCATGGGTGATGAGTGTATCCATTAGGGAAAAAACAAAAAAAAGCTTGTCTTAAACAATGTGATTTAGAAGGTTTCAAGTGATATGATGAATAGCTAAGAATTTTAAATTTTGGATTTGGTCTAGGGATGTGCTGTGAGACAGTTATCCATGAAAATTTTCATATTTCGGCACATAGTCCATACTGTATGAGGCAAAAGTTAAAAGATGATTAAATAGCAAATATGCCTTGAAAGCTAGTGCTAGAGTGATAGCCAATTACTCTAAAGAGATCGAGACTTATCTTCCCCAGAGCCATTTGCTTGCATTTCAAGTTGGAAATGCAAGTTGCTTGCATTTCATGTTTGCTTGCATGGTGAAGTTAGAGAGAGCCCCTTCTCCTACCTCCTTATAGCTCCAGACATTTGTTTATGTTCCAGAACAAACATCCCTCTCTTTATCTCCCTCTTTCTTCTCTCTCTCTTCCCTCCCCTTCTTCCTCCCTCCATTCTCAAACCTCAAAGACATGTGGCAGACATGCCCCCCAATATCACAACCAGTCTCATTATTTCAGCATTGCTCTCCTGCATTGCACCCCCACTGCACATGCAGGTAACATGAGGCCGTCACATCCCATGAGGATTGGATCCCTCGAAACTGACACTAAAATGTTCTGTGAGTAACACACTATCTGTTCTCTGATCCAGAGATCTCATGTTTTCAGAATATGAACAGCCATGAGCAGTTAGTGTGGTTTCTTGACAAAGGGCATCTGAGAGAAAGGCTTAAGACCGGGACCCTCATTTTTTGTTCAATGAAGATCTTCCCTCTGATCAAAAACAATGTTACACAGAGATTCAAGCCAACATTTAAAAGATATTTTTGGCTGAGATTTCTCATTTCTTACAAAATTATATCCAAGATATTTCCACTGAGCTGCTTCACTCCATCCTCATATGGTTTAAGGGCTGTATATACTCTGTCAAGTCATTTGTAGCACTGGAAACTATGTGAATATATGTGTTTTGTATGATTTTCATCTGAGATTCGGAAAAAAAAAGTCTGTGTAGCTTTCCTTGAGTTTTACTTGGATTCTCAGATATTACATTTTTTTCTATTTTCAGGATATTCTTTCTCTAAATGTTTCTTTCTACCTCTGTGTTTCTAGAGGTGGAAACATTTACTGACTCCTACATCACTTTCACATCCCCCTGTTGCTAAACTAATTTATTTCTACTGTCCCAAATCGTGTCTCATTCTTGACAACAGCATTTGACAAAGCTTTATTTAAAATAGTTTTAACCTATCAGATGGAGTATTTTGGGTAGTTAGCATCAAGAAAAAATATACATAGCACAAATATGATGTTATAACTTACAACACAAATACGGTAGAACTTACAACATGTAAAAATAAACTCAATAATATTAGGTTGACACCAAATTATAATACACATTTTAATACAACAATGAATTTAAAATATTTTGATAATTTCAAGTAGGTGAAATTACTTTTACAGATTTAATCTTCATTTAAAAATACTTAAATTTATAAATACAAGTCACCACTGGGGCACCTGGGTGGCTTAGTCAGTTGACCGTCCAACTCTTGATTTCAGTTCAGATCATAATGTCACAGTTTTGTGTATTTGAGCCCTGCATCTGGCTCTCTGCACTGACAGTGCAAAGCCTGCTTGGGATTCTCCCTCTCTTCCTCTCTCCCTCTCTTCCTCTCTTCCTCTCTCTCTGCCCCTCCCTGGCTCATGCTCTGTCTCTCTCAAAATAAATAAATAAACTTTAAAAACAAACAAACAAACAAATAAATAAATAAAAATCACCACTTAATTTTTCATTAGATAAAATTGACTACAACACTTCAGAATTTATTAGCACCTGCCTTACACATTATAGGCTCCTTAAATATCGGTAGCGTGAGTAAAATTGACAGATACTGTCCTTACTAGTCATGAATGCTGTTACTATCTGTGGCAGCAAAGCTGTTTAGCAAACTTCAAGGGACCTGATTGGTTCCGGATATAATAATTGTCTTAATATGACTATAGCATTTTTGTGAGTCATATTACAGATCTCTGTCCCAAATAAGTAAGCATTTCTTTATTATGTTGCTTGGGTTTGGTCTGATCACCCTGTATTCTTCATGCCAGTTCACACTTGGGACAAGGATCTCTGCAATTTTGCTCAGAGTACAAAGGGTGATTGAAAGACTAAACTTCCGACCCAACATTCTGAATATCATAGAGGTAAGTTATTTGCTTTTACGTATGAAACACAGGACAGAAAACAGGCTGAGTAAAAGCAAGCTTGCTATCAGATCGAAAACATGACAAGGCGATGTACTAGGATTTGGGTCCCCATGGTTGTAAGCATTCAATCCACCCTTTCTTTCCATCCCCAACTACCAGAGATGCCCAACTGCACATTGGATTCATATACCATCATCTCCACAAGGTATTGTGTCTAAAGGGGAAAGGTAAGATAGTGGGGATCGCAGCAACTCCATTATCAAGTTTGAGGAAGAGCTGCATAAAGTGTTGTGTCAATTTTGAGGCTCTGGTCCTCTGATAAAAGTCCCAGCATTCACAGGCTCAGGTATTGAGTATGAATGACATTAAAATGACTGTTATCATCCAAATCTTTTAATCAAAACTTCCATTATTAGAAGAAAAAACGTTGCATTTATGACTTTAATACAACTATTTCAAGAATGCGTATACATATTAACTCATTTTATCCTCTTATGTTTTTCTGCAAATTTTGTAGGGCTGATATAATTTTTTCTTTAACACGAACAAAGGTCATTGAGAATATTGTAGGATCATTAATCACAGAGCTCGAGCCATCATTATGTCTGATCTAGTGGTCTTTAAATTACTATAATGCGGGATGAGCACTTTTTTTTTTTTTTTTTTTTTTCCAGGATGAGCACTTTGAGACAGTCTGGAAACACCTACAGTCTTATACTCAAGCCCACCTCGCTTGAGGAGAAATTGTGCAAGTCTGTTCCAGGGCATTGCTTTTCCCTTCTATATCAGGTATAGCTCCATGGTGATGCTCCTTACTCCTATTTCTTTCAGTTCCTCTTTGTCAATCCTTTTAGATATACTTCATCCACATTTACATTAACTTTTCTAAAACTGGAGTAACCGGGATGCATACAAACTTGAGGTGCTATATACACAGCAGGAAAAACAAAGGTTGCTCTGCTATGTTATAAAGAACCAGGGACAAAGACAAGGGCATAGGAAAAATAAGGAGATATATATATATATATATATATATATATATATATATACACACACACACACACACACACACACACACACACACATATGGACTGTTCTCCTGCAGGTAAGCAATGTTTTATTGTGCATTATGGTTAAAGGTTAAGAGTGCAAGCTTTAAAGCAAACGGGGTGGATCAGGGTGATCATATAATTATATATCAAGAGGGCTTACCTGGAGGAGATAAGGGCGAACTAACTATTAATTTTTTTTCAACATTTATTTATTTTTGGGACAGAGAGAGACAGAGCATGAACGGGGGAGGGGCAGACAGAGAGGGAGACACAGAATCAGAAACAGGCTCCAGGCTCTGAGCCATCAGCCCAGAGCCCGACGCGGGGCTCGAACTCACGGACCGCGAGATCGTGACCTGGCTGAAGTCGGACGCTTAACCGACTGCGCCACCCAGGCACCCCGCGAACTAACTATTAAATGAAACTGGATCAGAATTTAAGTTTATCTCCTGTTTCCTTTATTTTCTAATACATGTAATGTGCCAGATAGTGATGTTGGCAATTTAAAGATCCTTACATAAACTTGCTTGAGTTGAATTTATTTCCTTTCTTATCTATTGGGACTCATTGTTTGTGCAATGTCAATTAAGGGCAATATTTTAAATTCTTGGTCTTCCTGAACTAATGCTTTTGCTTTATATGGTAGATGTGATGCAGTTTGCTGTACTTTGGTTTTTTTTTTTTAATGTTTGTTTTTTATTTTTCAGGGAGAGAGAGACAGCACAAGTGGGGGAGAGGCAGAGAGAGGGAAATAGAGGATCTGAAGTGGGCTCGGTGCTGACAGCAGAGCCCTATGTGGGGCTCAAACTCACATACTGTGAGATCATGACCTCAGCTGAAGTCGGACACTTACAGACTGAGCCACCCAAGCACCACTGTCTGTCTGTCTTTCTTTCTTTCTTTCTTTCTTTCTTTCTTTCTTCCTGTTTTCTTTTCTTTCTTCTTTCTTTCTTTCTTTCTTTCTTTCCCCTTCCTTCCTTCCTTCCTTCCTTCCTTCCTTCCTTCCTTCCGTTTTTTAAATCATATTCTTGGGACACCTGGGTGGCTCAGCTGGTTGAGCGTCCAACTCTTGATCACAGGTCATGATCACAGGGTCGTGGGATTAAGCTTCACATTGAGCTCTATGCTGAGAGTGGAGCCTACCTGAGATGTTCTCTCTCCCTCTGCCCCTCTTTTGCTCATGCACATGTTTACATGTGCTCTTTCTCTCTCTCTCTCAAAAAAAAAAAAAGTAAAAGATAATATTCTTCAGTTATTTTAACCTGAGTTTATATTCACCATAGATATACCAACTCTTATTTTTTTTTAATTAGAAGAGTAACCCTCCAAGTTACTGGTCTTCCTATTCTCTGAATTTAAGTATGGGGTGCAGAGCCCCAGATCCCACAAAGACACTAGACAGCATTCCTGTTTGCTGATTCTCCTCTCATCAAGCTCTCAGCCTTAACAGTATTACACCCTATTTGTCATTTAACAAGCTCTAATGGGGAGGGAGTCTGGAGGATGAGGAACAAATGTTGAAAGGCATCAACTCCTCTTCCATTAGTGCACTGAGTTACTCTGATAGTTATCTATAAGCTCCAGTGCCATGAGCTAGACAGGCTGTTGCCATGATATTCCAAACCTAGAGTTACAAGCGATGATGGCCTTCTCAAGGCAATGTGAAGTAAAAGCAAGTGTTATTCTAAAGGTCTATTCCAGTCTATCCAGCTCTTCCACCTAGAAGTTCAAGGCAACCTTTCACCACTTTAGAGTTTTCTAATGTTTGTATTTTCTTCAGAGAGAGCTAACGGCATTTCTGTGGGCAACATCTCAAACCCTGATGCCTCCCTGTGATACAGAAGTTCTTCAAAGACTTGTCCCAAGCCTTGTTGGTGGGGAGAGATTTGTGATAGTCTCAGAACCTAAAATCAATTTAATCTTCCTAAGGAAAATTATTTATAACCAAAAATTATTTACAGAATTCCAAACTTATGAACTTTTTGGAAAGGAACCAAAGACACAGTGCTTCTACTCACCCATTTTCAGGATGAGGAAACTGAGTTTAAAAAAGTAACCTCAGTGATTTCTTGAAAGTAGAATTATGACCCAACTCCTCACTCCTACTCAAGCGTTTTTCCACCAGAATCTTCTCTAAAATTTAATTTCCTCATGAAACTAATTGTGATAAATATTTTTAAATGAAAAAAAACTTGTTTATGACATCCGCAAAAAAAGACACATCATAATCTCACACTTCTCTAAAGCCTGATATAATTTGATGGTGTGAATGGATATGCAAGTGCTGATACTAAATAATCTAATACCAACCATCAATAAGGTAATGCTTTTCAGAAAAAAAAAATACTTATTCAATTTTAGCATTCTTCATTCTTTTAAGATATGGTTTTATATTGATTGATTGATTGATTGATTTTTGACAGAGAGTAGGGAGGGGCAGAGAGAAAGAGAAAAGATGAGAGGGAATCCCAAAGCAGGATCCACTCTGTCAGCACAGAGCCAGATGCGGGGCTCCATCTCATGAACTGTGAGATCATGACCTGAGCCCAAATCAAGACTTGGACACTTAACCAGTTGAGCCACCCAGTCACCCCTAGCATTCATCATTCTGTAAAAAGTACTTGCCATGACAAAAACAAAACCTATAATCAGGAACATTTTGAAAGCTGTCTTCTGGGTCCACACATGATTCCAATTCTTGCAGGGAACAGATGGTAATACTCAAAGAGGTAATTTTTTAAAATGTAATGAATGCAACACAAGGGACTATTTGCAGCGGTAAGGTCAAGATTGAAGAAACTAAAGTAGACAAAGCACCCAGACCCAGCAAAAGCAGAAAGTCATTACCTCTGTTTTGCCTGATGTGACAAGAGGAGGGAGATGCCAGAACTTGACAAGAACCAAGAGCTGGAACCATAGCAGAAAGGTCACTTAACAGGATCTGAGGTGACAGGCAGAAGAAAACAGCCACTGTGGAGGCCTAGCAGGGAGTAAAAGAAAGAGTACACACTCTACCCTTGGCTTTCAAATCCCAATTTCCTGCCAGTACCTCCATTGACTCAACCCAAGCAGAGTCTAGAGGAAGGAGGTAGAGTGAAGCAGTCTGTAAAGGCCACCCACCCTTCCTGGGCACAAGGCAGGCAGGAGAAATGACCTAGATGAGCAAACAAAATAATTAATAGAGTCACTATTACCAATGTTGTGTTTTTAAGCAGCTGAATACAATTCTAAATGGTATCTCCTAACTAACACAGTGGGCAAACATCATGCTAAAGGTATGATCAAATTGCTTAAAGGGCAAAGGAAGTAGTGATTAACCCTGCCAACGTGAATTGTCTCAAACTTCCATTGTTTTAGACAGTATTATGAAAAATGGATGCTGAAAGGAGAAAAAAAAATAACTTGAACAGAGAGACAATCAGGGCATTATTAATGAATAGTTTAGTTTGCCTTGAACGTATAATTAGTGGAATAAAGAGGTGTTTAGGAAGTGGGGAAGTTGCTGGCATTTGGGCCAAAAGGGTATGTTGAGATCAGATTTCTAAGGGTTTGGGATCAATTCTATGAATAGGAGGACAGAGAGACTAGACATTAAAAGAGATTGTGACAATGAGACGTAGTGAGCATGACCTCCTGCAAGTGAAATATTCTGATGTCTTGAAGAAATAATGTAGAGTTAAATTCATTTCATTTATTCTTGTATTTGTGAAGATGCAGTATAGTCTCTGTTACACAGTAGGCACTTAGTAAATTCTGACTGGAACAGGGATGAATCCAGATTTTGTGAGGCACGTATATACTTTGGGAAACAACCTTCAAGAAAAAGAATAAACTTATGAAAACATAGATACATGGTTTTAGAAGAGGTCATATAATTAAGTGGCCCTGAAGCCTAAGCCTCATTAACTGCACAGGAAAGCTGCCCTCTGTTCTGGAATGGATAAATGGATGCTGTCATATGCGTGGGCCATTACATAAGTAAATTACAATAAATGCAAATTTTCTAATAGAGAAAAATACTATGTAAGCAAGAGAAGCAAGTTCTTCTTCTTTCCTCATTGTTGGACTGGGGGAGCAGTGAGAAATGGTGTTTGAAAATTTTAGGCAAATGATAAGCTGTTCAGTAGTTCACTGATTCCAGAAATATATATGAATGCATATAATGCACAAGAAATTAGACCAGAAAATTGTAGAGGGAAAAGATATAGTCAGCGCCTTCTAGATAGTGCATTGTAAAGGAGAAACAAAGAACTCTTAAGTTACATACTGTGGTCAATACATCACATGGTGTTTGGAAGATACAGACGTGAATTATCTACATTCTCTTGGTTCCCCATCGTTATAATTATGAAGAGATATCAAACGGGGGATGTAAGTCAGAGCTCTATTAGCAGGGAACTGATGTGATCACAGTGGAGGCTAGACTGATGATAGTATAAGCAGGAAGCCCCCGTAGGGAAAGAATCGTGGAGTAAGGTGGGAAAGAAAATGATAACAGAACTATGACATGGGCAATGTATGCTGAAGGAGGGAACATTTTAGTAGACAGAATCAACAGAACTTGATTCTGGACAGTTGGACAATTACATGAATGGGAGAGAGCAAAGGAGAAATACCGAGGTTTTGGATTTACTGGGTGTCGGATGATGCCTTTTGCCAAGGTGTAGAGTATAAAAAGAAGATGAGAGTGTGGAAATGTTAACGAGTTTGACTTGTATATGTTGCGTCTACTCTTCTTGTGAGACATGAAAGTGAAGATGACCAGTATGCCGTTGAACATGCAAATCTAGAGCTCATGGGTGAGATCTGGGTTCAAGACAGAGATCTCAGTAATGGATATACAATGGCAGTTGTAACTATGAGCATGAAGGAACTCACAAGTAACAATTGGACTAAATTCATTTATAAGAAAAAAAAAAAAAAACCTCTGAGTAACAGTGGCTTAAACATGATATTTGTTTATTTTTCACATTAAAGTTCAGAGCCATTCAATCCAGGTCTTGGAGGGAGGCACTAATCTATAAAATCCCCAGCAATCCAGTGTTTCAATTTTATCTGGCTCTGTAAAAAAATCGTCCCACAATTTAGTGGCATAAACCAGATATTTATTGTGTTCGTGTTGTGTGAGTGAGCCATTTGGATAGGTCACGGGGGGATGATGTGTGTTTGCTCTTGGATTGAGTGTCAGAAGATTCAAAGTCTGGGGGCTGAATTCATCTGAAACCTTGCTTAGTCATAAATCCGGTGGTTGTGCCACTCCATGCTGTTCTTTTTCTTTTTTTCTTAATGTTTATTTATTTTTGAGAGACAGAGCACAAGCAGGGGAGGGGCAGAGAGAGAGGGAGACACAGAATCAGAAGCAGTCTCCAGGCTCTGAGCTGTCAGCACAGAGTCCTATGTGGGACTCGAACCCATGAACCCCGAGATCATGACCTGAGCTGAAGTCGGATGCCTAACTGACTGAGCAACCCAGGCGCCCCTCCACACTGTTCTTTTGCATGTGCCTCCTCATAGCATGGGGGCTGAGTCCTACAGGAATGTGTCCCATGAGGGAATAAGACCCCGTTAGCTGAATTTCCTTTTATGACCTAGTCACACAAGTCCTGCAGTGTCACTTCTATCAGACTGTGTTCTTTGAGGCCAGCACAATCTTACACAGGTGCCAGTGGACAGGAAATTATACTGCCTCTTTAGAGGAACAGGGACAGGTTTTAGAACAGCATTTGAGATCTGAAATATTGCTGTAGCAGGGACAGGTTTTAGAACCGGATTTGAGATCTGAAATATTGCTGTGCCCATTTGTTTGGGGAAAAAAATATACAACAGTCTAGATTCTTCCAATTCATTAATTTACCATATCTATAGTGTGACCCTATCCTCATGGTGCAAAGGTTCCTCTCCAATACAGGTATCAGGATACAGGAGGGATTAACTAGGGTTCTACTAAGGAAATTCCTAAGAAGCGGACACAGAAAACGTCCATTTATGTCCCATTGGCCAGAAGATAGTCATTTCTTCACATGTAGCTGCAAGAAAAATGGGGAAATATATTGTTCTGGGTGGCCAGTTTCCTCAGCTAAAAATTAAACGACATGGGAGAAACCTCAATTAGCGATCTCTACTATGACAGAGCAAAATTAATAACCGTATGAAGTTTGCTTTGTTTCTCCATAGAATTTCAAAGAAAATCAGTACACTTCCATAGATAGTTACACTGAAGAATAGCTCTAGTTGCCATTTTGGTAAGAAATCAATTATTTTACAGACACATAGCTTCTACTGTAATGTATAAACTCATGAAAATTATGATATTCATCATTTTAAAACAAATTATTCTTTAAGAGTGTCAATTTTACCGTCTGCTCACTTGACTTACCCCTGCTTCTGAAGCCTGCTTATTTGGTTTGTTTGACATTGAGTCAAATCAGTATTAACGTGAGGGTTGTTGACAGCTGCATAGGTCAATTTTGAAAGATCAATTTGAAATGAATGGATGGAAGACAGAAGTTTACTGTCAAATATTTTTTGCTCAGGCGTGGCAGTGCCATCATTGATTCTGATCAGGGCTAAAAGCTCTATGCTCTTTTTCCGTATAAAAACATTTAAAGCGTGGCTTTCTGAACATTGGGAAAAGATGTAATAAAATGGAATAATAAAACAGACTCCCACTACCACAGCTCTAAAAATGACAGGCCAGCTAATAGCGAGAGGCATTGCTGACTTGATGTTCACCTAAACACCATCATTCAACTTGTATCCCTGTATCCCTATTTCTTCAATTCATTAGTATGCAACGCTACAAAATGAAGAAATAAAGTTCTACATTGAGATACTGTGTCATTTCTCAGAACCTTTAGTATTGCAATGAATATAATAAATCACTAATAAGAGACACACTCTGCAATATTTTCTAAATGTATTTGTCCATAGAACTGCTTTCTCATAAAGCAACTCGAAAGGTGTAAACATTCCTAGATCCCACTGTCTTGGGAAAGAGACAGCTTTGTCCCTATCCTTGCCTCTATTTTATTTATAAGCGTAATCCCAATCAATTACAGTTAGACCCACTCTAGAATTGCTCAAATGTGTATTTAATATTTAATATATTAAAGAGTAGGTGCTAGCTAGGTGGAGAATATACAAATTTAACTGATAATGGATATTTTAGCCTATATCAAGGAACTCGAGAAGGAGTAGAGGAGACACAGGGCACAGATAATTATATATAATGAACAAAGGTATGATGATAAATAACCGCATGAACTGTGAGGTCACAGAGAAATGGCACCTTACCCCAAACAGGACCACGGAATGGGGTGGGGAAAAGACATCAAAGGCTTCCTTGGAGATCGTGCTTGATTTGAGTTTTATTTATTTATTTTTTTAATGTTTATTCTTGAGGGACAGAAAGACAGAGTGCAAGTGGGGGAGGGGCAGAGAGAGGGAGACACAGAATCCTAAGCAGGCTCCAGGCTCTGAGCTGTCAGCACAGAGCCCGATGTGGGGCTTGGAACTCACAAACCCCAAGATTATGAACTGAGCCAATGTTGGAAGCTTAACCGACTGAGCCACCCAGGCGCCCCTTGATCTGAGCTTTAAATCAGCATGAACTTAGTGATTGGGGGAGGAGAGGTGCATATTTTAGAAAGAATCAGGAGCAAGAATCACGGACTTGTAAAACTTCACATGGAGCACCCGATGAGAAGTAACGGAAACCAAGGCTGGAGCAACAGACCAGGGTTCCACGTGTACAATTTAGAGAAGCCAGGACATCATCCCGTTGTTTGTCATTGCATGAACTCAAGAGTGATGAGGTCTGCCAGTGGAATTTGCTTTTCCTATTTAAAGATCCTTCCACTCACAAGGTAGAAGAACATAGAATTCAGTACCCTTATGGCTAGTTAACCAGAAAAACAATTTGCTAAAAGATATTAACTCATAGAAACATCGAGATGTCTGGAGAAACAGGCTGGAGATTACATTTACCAGAGAAATCCTCAGAAATACATCACAAACTAGGCTGGTGGCCACGCCTCCCCCGATGGTGCTTATCAACCTGACTCTGCACAAGAGCAGCCTGGCATTGAAATCTGTGCCACTGCCACTGCCACCGCCCCTGACAGCATGACAGACACTGCACTACTGTCTCCAGAACTAGAGTCTTCTCCACGTGTCTCTCAGTGGTGGAGCCTAGATGACCTGTCTGCATACCGACTGCACGCGAGACTAGGAAATCGTGGCTTTTGGATTCTACCTTTAGACGGTGGAACTTACAAGGTGAGAGATCCTGTGAAAACGTAAAGAGAAAATTGTTTACAAGATGGAGGCCAGCAAGAATGAAAAGCATTTGCTGAAAAAGGGAGAGACTATAAGAGACAAGAAAAGCCATGGTCCAGACAAAAAAAAGGTGTCCAGAAGGAGTGCAGTGGGAATCAGTGTGATGCAGCTGGTGAGGAAAGGGAAAGATCAAGAAGTAGTTAGGATATAAAATATCCAGCAGGTTATGATTGTTACATGTCGGAATATAAGTCTGACTTTTGATTTTAAAATGCAAGTGATGGTAGGCCTTTCACCAAAATAAGGGGTACGGAGGAATCCAGACTGTTTGAGGGATAGTGAAAAGAGAGTGATCATTTTTTAGAATATAATAAGTCTTATTTTGAATACAATAAGCTTGGGTTAGCCATTAACATCTACTAAAAAATGTCTAAAAAGCGATTGACAAGTTTGATACTCAAGAGCATTCAAAGATAAGAGAATATATTAAAAAAGCATGAACATATGGGTGAAAGTTAAAACCCTAAAAATGTACGTGTAAGCCCAGTGACCATGAACCAAACTGTAATAATCAAAACGAATAAGAAAACTACAGGTCCTGAATTTATGTGGTTTGTCCAACCACCAGCTCAGAATGATATGTGGGTTTATAGCCCCAGGGTGCTGTATTCATTTCCTGCCATTGCTCTAACAAATTATCTCAAATTTAGTGGCTTAAAATACACATAGGTATTTTCTTACTTCTTACTTCTTCTCTTACTCATGATTTTTTTTTTTAATGTATTTTCTTCTGAAGGTCAGAAGTCCAAAATAGGTCTCACTAGACCAAAGGCAAGGTGTTACTATGCTGTGATCTTCTGGAGGCTCTGGGGCAGAATTGGTTCCTTGCTTTGGTCAGCTCTGGGAAGCTGTATTTTTGAATACCGACCCCTTTCTCCGTCTTCAAAGCCAGCAGAATAGCATCTTCAGATCTCCCTACTCTAAGTCTTGTGCTTCTCTCTTCCACTTACAAAAAAACAATGTGATCACATTCTGTCAACTGGATAATCCAAGCTAATCTCATTATTTTAAGGTCAGCTGACTAATATTTTTAATTCTATCTACAGTCTTAATTCCCTCTTACCATAGTCACATAACTCATACACAGCTTCCAGGAATTAGGACATAAACATCTTTGAGGGTTCAGAGGCAGTATTCTGCCTCTAACATGGGTGGCAAGAGGTTTTAATATTTAGGGAATTTTCTCTCCAACTTGTTCTCCAAGCCCTTCCATCTCTTCTATCACCATGTGCTTGCACCGAATCTCACTCTGTGTGTGAATTATCTAGAGAGGTTTCTAGATTCTGGACTGGGCATTGACTGAAATAAGGGACTGAGTTCTAGGTTGATCTGATCAACACAAAAACTTTCCAGGTAGAGGAATTAGGACAAAGTCCCTGACCCTTGAGAGGATGTAGTGTGTTCAAAGACTTATATGAAGGCTATTTTTGGCTGAAGACAGAAAGGGGAAAGAGAGATCAGAGAGACAGGTGCAGATGAAAGCCCAGTCAAGGACCTGTTTTTTTTTTGTTTTTTGTTTTTTTTTTTTTTGTTTTTAACATCTATTCACTTTTTTTTTTTTTTTTGAGAGACAGAGTGAGACACAGAGTATGAGCAGGAGAGGAGAAGACAGAGGGAGACACAGAATCTGAAGCAGGCTCCAGGCTCTGAGCTGTCAGCACAGAGCCCGATGCGGGGCCCAAACTCATGAACTGTGAGATCATGACCTAAGCTGAAGCCAGAGGCTTAACCGACTAAGCTACCCAGGCGCCCCAAGGACCTGGTTTTAATGTGAAAGAGACAGGAAGCCATTGGAAGGTTTTGAGCACAGGAGTGACTTCATTTGACTTAGAATTTTAATAGGATCATGTGGAGACTGAACTGCAACTGTTCGTTTTGTTTAATTTTTTAAATGTTTATTTTATTTTTGAGAGAGAGACAGCACATGAGTTGAGGAGGGGCAGAAAAAGAGGGGGACACAGAATCTGAAGCAGGCTCTAAGCTCTGAGCTCAGAGCTCCAGAGCTCTGAGCTGTCAGCACAGAGCCCCACTCTGGGTTTGAACTCAGGAACCTTGAGATCACCACCTGAGCCAAAGTCAGATGCTTAACCCACTGAGTCACCCAGGTGTCCCTGTTGTTTTATTTTAAACTTCAAGATTCCTCCATGAACATGTTAATAGCACAGTTACAACATCGTATTATATATACCTGCACTCACTCTGACCTCAACACCGTTTTCAGTCCTTGTTAGCATCAAAATCCTTTAAATATTTTATATGATCTGATTTTTTAAGTGTTCTTCTGGCCATTGAACTTTATTCAAATTGAAGGCACAATATGCCTCATGCCCATCCTGTTGCTTTTCTTTTCCTATTATGTGCAACTAAACTGTGTGCTAAAAAAAACACCTTCAAGTTATCATTTCTGTAAAAGACATCTCACTCTCTATAGACTGCAACAAAAAAAGAAAAACAACACAGAAGAAACATAAATAAGCTCCTCGAGAAAGGGAGTGATTAGCATCTAAGTTTCTTAAGTGTTGAAATTTCTTTCTTAGTCGTCTATAAAATTAGACTGATCAATTCAGCTTAAACAGGAAAGTTTCATATATTTATACATATTTATATATGTAAATTTATACATATTTATACATATATATATTTTAATGTCATATCTTATTTGTGACAAAGTTTTTGTCATCAAAATTTTAGGATGGTGAGTGTTTTTCTTCCAGAAACATTGCTATGTGGTTAGTAAAATTCCATTAAATTTCTGGAAAAAAAAAAGTTAAAAAATTCAGATTTACCTTAGGATAGAAAAAAGAAATGAACACTCACCTGAAAATAAATTTATTAGATAATTAGATTTTGTCTCTTCTCATCACCTCTGTTACTCTATTTTATCTAAAGCAATTGTATAGAAATTCAGTTAAATAATATTCTATAATATTTGTCCCCCAGGTGAGGCTGTTGTGAAAATTCTCTAGTTTTCACACTGTATATGAGAGTGAAAATTAAAGTTAAATAGGAATGATGAGTCATTTTCAGTATGATGACACTGTTACAATTGTTAATAGATATCCAAGTATTTAAAAGGTTATAAGGACATTGCAAATGTTATATATTGTTGGTAGTAATTTTATAACAGTATTTAACATATATATATGTGTATATATATATATACATATATATATGTTTAATATATATATATATATATATATATATATATTGTTTTTTAACATATATTTGCCACTCAATATTAAGAGTAAGTTCCAAAGAGTTACTTATAGATTCCCCCAAAAGACACACAAAGTCAGGAAATGATAAATACAGTAGATCCCCAGGGCACCTGGATGGCTCAGTCGGTTAAGCATCCAACTCTTGATTTTGGTTCAAGTCATGATCTCACTATTTGATCTTGAGTTTGAGCCCCCAGTCGGGCTCTGTGCTGACAGTGGGAGGCTGCTTGGGATTCTCTCTCTCCCT
The DNA here is from genome assembly GCF_027475565.1 of Acinonyx jubatus. Lineage (NCBI taxonomy): Eukaryota > Metazoa > Chordata > Mammalia > Carnivora > Felidae > Acinonyx > Acinonyx jubatus. The sequence goes on from NC_069384.1 coordinate 116,989,641, forward strand.
CTTTCTCTGATTTTCCACACCCCACTCCCCAATCTTGGCTCACGCTCCTTAGCTCTCTCTCAAAATAAATAAAATAAACTTTCTATAATATACATAATACATATATATAATGTGTATATTATATATGTATTATATATATATATATATATATATATATATATATATATATATTCCCTCTTTTTAGAGTGTGGTAAGCTGTTTTAATTACTTCTGCCAAAGCAGGGGGAAAAACCTTTCATCTAGAAATCGCTTTGCAGACATGCTATTTCCGGTCAGTTTATGTCTTTATTTTACAAATTAAGTGTTAATTCCACATTGCATTTGAACTGCAATAATGATTTGAATGGCATTAACACACTTCTTAAACAAAGATCTTTATGCTATTAATTAAAAACTACGGGGCGCCTGGGTGGCGCAGTCAGTTAAGCGTCCGACTTCAGCCAGGTCACGATCTCGCGGTCCATGAGTTCGAGCCCCGCGTCAGGCTCTGGGCTGATGGCTCAGAGCCTGGAGCCTGTTTCCGATTCTGTGTCTCCCTCTCTCTCTGCCCCTCCCCTGTTCATGCTCTGTCTCTCTCTGTCCCAAAAAGAAATAAACGTTGAAAAAAAAAATTTAAAAACTAAATACACAATATCAATCTTCAGCATTGTGTAAAGGATACATTATGAAAGATGATGTGAAAGTGAATATATTTGAAACTCCTTATCAAAAACTATATTACATAATGTGGCTCATTTTCCTCATCTGTAAAGTGTGGATAATAGTAGTACTTATCCTTTAGGTTATTTTGAATATAATTGAATAAAGAGCTAAAGAGGCAAGAGAATATTGAAATAAAAAGTGACAAGAACACTATTTAAAATACCTTTGATTCCCAACAACATTTAAGCATGTATTTACTTCTTTACATCTATGATATATTATAAAAATCACGGTGTCATTTTCTACTCAGTGTGGGAAATCATAATTTCCAACACTAATGATTTATCTCATTTGCATTAAACTGAATAAAAGTTATCTTTTTTTAAAAGTTATCTTTAAAAAAAGTCGTTCCCTTTCATTATTTTAAAAACCAGGGCTATAGAATTTGGTTAATCATTACTTCATGGTTAAAATATTTTCTTTATTTCTTTTTTTCCTTTCTTAGCTATCATTTGCTATTATAATTATTACTATTTTCGTTATTATTATCTTTTCCTTTTTTGGGACAGAAGGTGCAGGAGGACGAGGGGCAGAGAGACAGAATCCTAGGAGGGACAGAGAAAAAGAGAGAGGGAGAGAGGCAGACAGAGAGAGAAGTGGGGTTCACCCAAAGCAGGGCTCATGCTTACCCGATGTGGGGCTCGAACTCACAAACCATGAGATTGTGACCGGAGCCAAAGTCAGGTGCTTAGCAACTGAGCCTCCCAGGAGCCCTTGTTATTATGTTTGACATACCATTTTAAGCCTGACAAATATAAACAATTAGGTCTTAAATGACCAAACAAACTGAAAATCTCTTCAATTGCTTATGGAACACATCAATGTTTTCATAGAAAAAGTATCAAACAAGAAACTTTCCTAACAAAAAGAAGACTGTCAATTTTATTACCTACCTAGTCCTAGATCATATTAAGACTTTCTAGGAAATGAGTGTTTTAAGGTCTATTTTAAAACATAGCTGAAGTAATACAATGAAAATGAGAGCATTTGAATAAAATTAAGTTATATTTTGGGACTTTTGGTAGACAAATCATCAACTATATAAGCATTCCTGTTAGTTGTGCCTACAAACGTTTCTGCTCAAATGTTTCTTTAATGGCTACTGCAGACAGCCTGGTATGCCTGGTAATTGAATCAGCAAAATATAGGGACAGTACTTAGTCTAAGGCAAGAAGGGCCCCTTCATAAACATTAGAGAACACTGTCCCAAAGGGAAGAGGAATTCCCAGGGCCAAGGGAGTGTGTCCGTTCTGAGGCTTGGGCTCCCCCTCCTAAGCCGTAGTTCAAGAGCCCAAGAGGCTAGATTTTGCTGCTCAGGTAGCTCCAAGCCTTCACTCAAGGCCTCAAGTGTCTCTCCCACAGGGTCTTGATAATAAGGATGGATGGTCGTGGATCCAGTGACAGGCACACTCCTAAACCCAAGAAAGGGTCAATGGGCAGCTCTTGATTAGTGGGGATTGATGTGTGAACAGAACTGGAAAATGCAGCATTGGATGTCAAAATGCTATGTACCGAGGCCTCAGAATGCTGAATGAGACAGCTGAGTCTATGGATTCTAAACCTGAATTTGGTCTGTCAGCCTCATCTCCTATGGAGAAACTCAAAAGGACAATGCAGGTAGAGGGGACTGTTAGAGGAAGTCCACTGATAAAGAAAGAGAACACTGGCAGAAAAAAAAAGGAAGTTTGGGCCCAGTTCTTTCATTTTTAGGGTCAGACATGATATGGACCACAACCAAAACTGAACTTTCACAGTTTTTTTTTCTTTTTTTCCCCTCATAAATGAGAGTGTTCTTCCATTCCCCCAGGATAGGTTTACTCTCTCAGGGAAAGTCGCAGAGTTTAATGATACACTCTTTAATATAATTTTTTTACAATGCAAAATGTATAGGTTCAACTTGATAATTGTATGTTTTGAACACCTTATTCAACCCATTACTCTTTGCACCTCTCTGCCCTTCCATATTAAGTAATAAAGTAATGACATTTCTGTGGTTTGATTATTGTAGACTAATTAGTTCCCGCAATATTTACCACTTATTTGAAAATACTTTATCATATACAGTGTTGCATTATGTGGGCGTCGTTTTGGTTAAAATATAATCCTGTGCAGCTAGCGTGTTAACAAAGAATGTATAGTCTATACATGGCCTAGCATGTATCTAGCATTATTTCACAAAGGCTGTATGTCAGAGATGGCTATTGTAAGAGTTTTGTATCTTAATCTGAGCAACAACATAACAGTTACAGAATTAACATGATGAATGTCAGAATGGGTTTTTATAGGTGACAATAATGCTCTATAACCAGCATGATAAATATTGCAAACAAGTTCTCTTGTACGAATTTAAATGTATCCTAATTGTGTGCAATGGCTAAAATATTTTGAAATGTTTCCCACTCTTGGATCAGCAGGATATAAAATCCAATGAGGCAGGACAGCCCATGGGGATGGCCCTAGAGGCTTAATTCTCAGAAAGTCCTGTGTCCAGCTGCTGGTTTAGTTGTATTTGCGATGCCAACTCTGGTGGGTTATAAAGTCCTGCTTAACTCTGGAAAGCTGAGGGTCTGCTTCATGTGAACCTTTTAAGATGGGGTCAGGATACCCAGAAGGACAGAGCCACGTACGCAAGCTGACAGAACGGACTGTTTGAGCTGTTCTGTGTTTCCCAGCTAATAAACACATGATTAATAAAAGTCGGCACGGGTGGCAGAGAATTCATTTGGGACCTGCTTGTATTATAATCTGTTGAGCAGTTTGTGGGAGAGTAATTAATTTCCACTCGCCTCAAACTTTTTGGAGACCACAGTGTAGTAGCCAGCTTTGAAACACTAAAATGTCCAACTGTCACTCCTTCAGATGAAGCAAAATGTAAACCAATGTGAAAGGATCTGTAGCAGAGATAAAGCTTCAACTGGATTAGAGAATATGACTTTTACAGTGTTCAGAGGGCATGATTTTTAAAAAGAATTCCCTAAAGATTTATCTCAGTATGAGAACACCAAGTTCCTCTTGAGCACCCATTTCCAAAGGAGTTTGGAATCTCACACGGACACCACTTCCACTCTCTCCTCAAGTAATTCAAGGTCACCTCAACTTCCAGGTTCCACAGAGACTATAGTCCAGAAATGGGCCTTGCCAGAGCCGTCCAAGAGCTTTCCATGGTGTCAGAAACAGGAGCACTGTGGGAACTCACCTTCTGGCCTAAGAGCATTTATGCTTGCTCTTTCTATGCAAAGCAAGCAATCAGCTTCTTTTTTTTTTCAATTTTTTTTAACCTTTATTTATTTTTGAGACAGAGAGAGACAGAGCATGAACAGGGGAGGGTCAGAGAAAGAGGGAGACACAGAATCTGAAACAGGCTCCAGGCTCTGAGCTGTCAGCACAGAGCCCGACGCGGGGCTCGAACCTACAGACCGCGAGATCATGACCTGAGCCGAAGTCAGACGCTTAACCGACTGAGCCACCCAGGCACCCCACAATCAGCTTCTTTCTAGAAGCCAGAGAGTGAGGAGATTTCCCTGAGTCTCCCATTAAAGCATGGAACAATGACCCCAGGCCCCTGATTTATGTGGTCCATCAGATTCTGTTCCCTGTCATGTGGGGTGTGTAAGGTCTCTCAACCCACATGCCCCAGGGTGGAAAGTCCCGGCCAAGCCTGACTTTCTAAGGGAGGTCTAAGGGCAGGTTTGTAATTAATCTGCCTCTCTCTCACACACACCATAGAGTGTCTCCTATTCCTTTCTGTTCCTTTTTACCTTGCTGTATAGAGTCCTCCTAGCCTCTGTGATCTTCCGAAGATTCTGTATCAAAGCCTGAGAACGTTAAAAATCATTGCATTTATTCCTAAATCTCACTCTTTAGAAACCTGTCATTTGCTTCAAACTTTCCTAGTAGATGTGTGAGACAGAGTTTTATAAAACTCATCGATCAGTGTTATTAATAAAGACTTTAGGGTTTATTAGAATTTAATGGGAAATAAAGAATTAACAATGATCTATTCATTTGTGGTAAAATGTGTTGGGTTATGTTGTAAGTAGATCTGTTTAGATTTGACTGCCATTGACTTAAAACACCTTGATCCAAAAAATGCATAGGTAGGGGTGCCTGGGTGGCTCAGTTGGTTAAACAACAGACTTCTGCTCAGGTCATGATCATGTGGTTTGTGAGTTCCAGCCCCGCATCAGGCTCTGTGCTGAGAGCTCAGAGCCTGGAGCCTGTTGCAGATTCTGTGTCTCCCTCTCTCTCTGCCCTTCCCCATCTCACACTGTCTCTCTCTCAAAAATAAATAAACATTAAAGAAAAATTTTTTAATGCATACGTAGTGTTTTTCTAAACCTTTGTAACCAAGAACAAACTTCAAGCACTTTACACAAACTAAGATCGTAAATACAAAGCCATTATAGTTAAGAAAGTGTAGAACTGGTGTAAGGATAAAAAGGCAGGCCAATAGGCTTAACAGAGTTAAGAAAGAAATCTATCCATACATGGCCACTGTCACTTATGACACAGGCAACAAGGCAGTGAAGGGAGAATAATACTTGAAGTTAATCAGGTGAGGTCAGTTGGATATTTACAAATATCAATTTCAGGTGGACTGTCAATCTAAATGTAAACAATTAAACAATAACCTGTAAGACTATGTAGGAAAATGTTTTTCTGTAGCTGAAGTAGCAAAACATCCTTAATCAGTAGACAAAAATTGTTAGAAACAAGAGGGGAAAAACAATAATAAATTGGGCTACACTAAATTCAAACTTTCTGTTACTCAAAAATATACTCTTAAGAAAGACAGCATTCAACTACTTAGTGGCAAAACATTATATACATATGTAAATTTGATTTGTTTTTAGAAAAGGAGAAAAACAGGAAATGGGAAAAAAAGAGTGACAGACACTTCACAAGAGAAAAAGAACTCATTTGGCAAAGACACACATATAAAAAATGTTTAACTTTTTTTGGACTTTAGGGCAAAACAAATTAAGGTTATCACAAGACACTACTATAAATCTACATGAATAGCTCAAAATGAAGCATATGAAGCAAATAGAATTATCACACACTGCTGATGAATATAAATTGGTGAAAAGACTCTGGGAAATCATTTGATAATACCTACTAAAATAAATCATATGCATACCTGCAATCCAGCAATTCCAATCTTGATAGTCAACAGAATTGAGTATATATTTATATCTATATCGATATCAATACCTATGTTGATATCGATATAGATGTAGATATATACCTAAGACATGCATTCTGTACATAGCACTATAAAATCGTCAAAAACTGGACACAACCTAAATGCTATGTAGCAGAAGAATAGGTAAATAATTTGTAGTAAAGTATTCATAAAATGTAATACTCTGCTACAATAAAAATATTAATTTTTATGTTGCCACATGCAAAAACACGTGAATATTTCATACACAAAAAGTAATGATGTAAAGCAAAAGAGTGAACAAACAAGAGTTCAATTTCAGGTATATAAAGTATGAAAACTTCATAAACAGGTAAGTCTGTGGTGTAAGAAATGAGTGTAGAGTGTAATTTTGGGGGAATAATGCTTCAGAAAGGCATAAAGCGAGTTCCTGACCTGCAAGAAATGTTGTATTTTCCAATCTGCATCCCAGTTATACAGGTGAATTTGTTTTGAGAAAAGTCATTGATGGTCTGTATACTTTTTGCTGTATATGATAACATAAATTTTACTTGAAATTTTATTTTTAGGTTTTTTTAACATTTATTCATTTTTGAGAGACAGAGAGAGACAGAGTGCAAGTGGACGAGGGGTAGAGAAAGAGGGAGACACAGAATCTGAAGCAGGCTCCAGGCTCTGAGCTGTCAGCACAGAGTCTGACATGGGGCTTGAACCCACGAACCCACGAGATCATGACCTGAGCCGAAGTCGGATGCTTAACCAACTGAGTCACCCAGGAGCCTCTTCCTTGAAATTCTCTAATTTAAAAATTAGTTGAATTGACCACAGACACAAAACCACCCACCCAAGTATTCTGAGAAGACTAAAAAAGGCGTATAGAAAACACACACATATACACAGAAGTATATTATATTCAGCTACTAAAAACAAAAGAAAATTTTAAACAGTCTTAAAGTCAGCATGAGTAGAAACACACACTACCTACAGAGAAAAAGGAAATAATAGTGGTTGTCTCATTAGAAACAATGCTGGCTGCAAGGCAATGGGGCAATATGTTTAAGGGGCTGAGAGAACAAAACTGTTAAACAAGAATTCTGTACCTTTCAAATATGAAGGAAAAATAAAGTCTTTCCAGGCTAATAAAAACTGGAAATGTGTCAGCGCCTCTATTCACAAAAAATGTTAGAGAGAATTCAAGCAGAAGTAATATGATAAATAGCCTCCATTGCTTTCATATCCTGGACTTCCCAGATCTTTCTGGAAAGTCAAGTTAATCAATGACTTCAAATAATGAGTTTCCCTTAACTGAATAAAATACTTTAAATTTTATTTATTCAGGAATAATGCTTTGTGCAAGGCACATAATTTTCATAATACAGTAAAACAGCAATTTATCTTATTGGACTATTCATTACTCCCTTGATCTTGGGCATTTGTTAAATAAGGCATGGTGCTAGATGAATCCTTAATATACTTGCTCCTTTATTCATGTATTTAATGACTAAGTATTGCATGTCAATAATATTCCAGGTTGTATACTAGCTAAAATGTGAGATATACATTATTAATATGGCATTATTCTTGTCCACATGGATCATTAGATTCTAGTTGGCAAATAGATGATAGATAGATTGATAGATAATAGATAGATAGTTAGTTAGTTAGTTAGTTAGATAGATAGATAGAGAGCCAAACAGCATAATGTTTCAAATTATCCTATCCAAGTATATCCAAGTTTATAACCATCAAGCTATTTTCACTTAAACTACTAATATGTTTCATTAGTATATGAATAGCCAATAAATTCCATACTGTAGGTGTTTGTTCTAGCTGGTATGTGAGTATGCTTGCGTGTATATGTTTGTGGAAGTTAAGGTCTGCTCTTTTTTTAAGCTAGCCCTCCTAGGTTTTACCATCCACTCATTTAGTGAGCATACCTCTGCAGATTTCTTCATATTATTGAGGAGAACACTACTGGTTCAAGTACCAACTCTTGAAAACACAGAAGCAGAAACTGTCTTCTAGTCCAGAAGTTAGCAATCCTCTTCTGTCAAAGGTCAGATGCAGATAACAAGTATTTTAGTCTTTGTGAGTAACATACGATCTCTGTCTGATATTTGTCATGTGTTTTCCTTACAACTATTTTTTTAATGTTTATTTATTTTTGAGAGAGAGAGAGAGAGAGAGAGAGAGAGAGAGAGAGAGAATCCCAAGCAGGTTTCATGCTGTCATCACAGAAAATGACATGGGGCTCGAACTCACCAACCCTGAAATCATCACCGAGTGGAAATCAAGAATTGGGTGCTTAACCGACTGAGCCACCCAGGTGTCCCTCTTTACAACTCTTTAAAATGTAAAAAACATTCTTAGTTCATAGAGTATACAAAAACTAGCTATAGGCTGAATTCAGTTTGTAGCCATAGTTTGACAGTCCCTGCTCTAGACCATGAGATTCATTAGGGTGTATGCCACAGCATCTTTGAGATACTTCAATCAAGCTTCTATTCTCCAAACTTTAAAATCATGGAATCCACTTTTAGGATCTTAGGCTGTCAATATATGGTATACTTACATGGCTATGTTATAATACAAATATATTAAGCTAATGGTAAGTATCAGTTTGCTAAATTTAGTGAGAAGGCTTAAAAACGCTTCATTAAAATCTACCGAAAATTAATGAATGTTGAATTTGTAACTTTGGCTTCCATATCTAAGTTCTTAAACAGCACTTAATTTGATAATTTTATAGAATTGTATGAGAATTTATTACATGTTTTTCTATGCTGTATATTCTACAATCAGCCTTTCACTTCTTCAAAAGTATAGTCAGACCTTGAGTCTTGGCATGTAGTTCCATGACTATATCCGATATTGTCCAGTACTTGAAATAATATGCCTGGATCTGAGTGTTCACCATTTTAAAGGCATTCAGTTTTCTTACTTTCATTTTGAGTATCTTTGACTTCAATTTCTTCTCAACTTAAAACAAAAACAAAAAAATATTCTTTACAAGCTAAAATACTTTTTTTAAAAAACTGAGTAAACAGAGGAAGAAAATGGTCTGTATTTCTCTCAAATATTCAGATGACTCCTTAGCTTAAAATAAACAAAATTTATAAACTTGTTTTTTTGGTTGCCTAAAGTTTTACATGATCTGCAGTTTATTCTGGATTGTAGGCTTTTCCACCTGTTTTTTTTTTTTAAATAGAATTATGTCTTTGTTTTACAGAATCTCCACAAGCTGTTTTATAGGAAGAGACAAGAAACGATCTTAGAATAAAGAGTTTTTAAGTAATAATGACACAAGATCATCTAGACTACAACCCGGATAACCTTTTTTCCCCCCTTTGCCACCATTTTAAATGATCTATAAAATCCCTCCCGTGAATGAAAGTGGATATTCAGAGATGTGTTTGCAAAGCACCCTGATGGAGTGAGTTTGTATACAAAAGAAAAGAAAAGAAAAGAAAAGAAAAGAAAAGAAGAAACCCCTGCTATTCCTGACTTTCAGTATTTGCAAGGATTTTTGCCAGGGCAATTAAGAAGAGAAATAGTGACAGTAATAGAAATACAGTTGATAAAATCTGTGTAATTGAAGCAGAAAGTCACTACTTTAACAACTAAATAAAGAGCTACTGCTGAAAGAGAAATCCAAAGGTCTCTGCAATAAGTGAATTACTTCCACTGTCAGGAAGCAGCCATAGTGGGGTGGGACAGGGGGCAAAATGTGGAAAGCAGATAGATCAGAAAGTGTGGATAAAGTAAGTGTCAAGAAGTTATCGTGATAAAAGAAGAAAGGGCCTCAAATACGATCAGATAGCCCTGCGCAGGGAGTTTGCCGGTGGGAGCAAGCTTAATAATGTCACCAACATTTAATCGGGCTTATAAATTAGTACCAAATACAATTATTGTGTGATTGCATATTAGTTATCTGAACTGTAAGAAAACTCAATATGTCATTGATTTGTGGTAGTTATGTTCTTTAAAGTCACTAGGAACACTAATTAGTTCATACCAAATCATTGTTCTTAGGGGAAATAGAGTTAGAATCTTGCCAGCCTACCATCAAATGACCAATACATAACTTGATTTTATGAGTGTTTCTGTTTAAAGAAACTTAATATATATTGATTCATTAACCTTGAACTCACAGCCGACAGCACTATAATTCATGCCTGAACAAAGCTTATCGAACACACCTGTTGCATTCTCTCTGCAAAGCACATCACAGCCTTCTTGGGCTAAAGAACAATAAACAGGGGTGCCTGGGTGGCTTAGTCAGTTGAGCATCCAATTCTTGAGTTCAGCTCAGGTCATGATCTCATGGTTTGTGGGATTAGGCTCTGCACTGACCGAGGGAGCCTGCTTGGAATTCTCTCTCTCCCTCTCTTCCTTTCCTCTCCCTATCTCTCTCAAAATAAATAAATAAACATTTTAAGAAAAAAGAACAAAAAATAGCACTTCAGCACTGTTTAGGGGCCATTTTAGCGGCAAAATCACCAAAAAAAAAAAAAAACACAAAAATGCAAAAAACAAACAAACAAACAACAACAACAAACATGGCACTAAACAGCAAAAAGGATTCTTGGTTGTGATGTGAGAACTGAAACAAGAACATTATCATTTTGTTCAACATCACCTGCGCATGTGAGCCTGGGGAGACTCCATCGTTCACCTCTCTGTGCTTGTGCATGTCTGCAAATGACCATTTAAGTGTCACAGATATTGATTGGGGAGTTACAAATATATTTTAGCCAATAGGCAAATTCTCAGATATAGACTCCTCAAATAACGAGGATCAAGTGTTCCCCTGAGCGGGTTTTATTCTCATCATAAATTTGTTATCTTTAGAATGCCATGGTGTTACTAGGAAAAGGGTTCTGAATAGGGTAGATAGAAATCCAGGACATATGTTCCCATATGGAACTGAAGAGGAACCTGGAGCTTTTTGGGGATGCTGGAATTTACTTGGCCCCAGAAATGTATTCACTAGATAGTAGATTTCCTTAGGCCAGGATCTGATCTGCCTTCATCATAGTTGTATTGCCAGGCTTAGCACAGTGTGTGGCACAATGAATCCTCCAAAAGACAGTTGTTGAAAACATGTATCTATATAAATATCACCTGCTTGGTCCCATTTGTGTTTGTATTGCTGACATTTTATTTTTAAGCTCCTTCCATCATTTTCCAGGGTTCCTCTTTTTAAAATCTTTGGCATTAAAACAATCCTATCTTGACAAAACACTTGTAATGTTATTTCCTAAACTATATTTTATTCCTCGCCTTTGACTATAATAGTTTCTAACATGTGAGGCTCACCTTCATCTAAACTTCCAGTAACTTGCAATTCTTGTCCTATTGAATATTAGGTCAAGTTCAGCAGTTCAAATCATGTTACCAAAACCATTAAATAATTTCTAAAACATCCTGTTTAAATACAAAATACACATGAATTTCTTACATTAATATTCATATGGGTATTCAAAAGACCAAATCTCATCAAACTGCCCCTTGTCCAAGGAATCACGTGAAAATGTACTGTGGATGTGTCATCTATATCCTCCATCTAGCTAGGAGATAATAAATACACACCACGAAGATTCCATTTGTTTCTTTGTCCTTTTCCCCCTTCTTAACTCCTCTTCAACGTCTGATTTCTTGTTTGCTATCCACAAATATTTTCACATGGATTGCAGTTCACTCTATACAAGGCGGGGACAGTCTACTATATGACGTATATATTTTCTCCAGCCTCCTGTTTCACTCTTTCCGTATACAACCTTAACTATTCCAGGCTCTGATTCCCATGATAACCTAGCTGTTGGAATGTGTGTCTCACTCTGAGTTATAATCGACTCTGAGAACACAACTAAACTTTGTAAAAAAAACACAATAAATTTGCCAATTTCTTACATTTTAAGCCTGACAATCAGGCATGTTTTTGTTGTTGTTGAAGGTAATAAAAACTAGGGGTGCCTGGGTGTCTCAGTCAGTAGAGAATCCGACTCTTGATTTTGATTCAGGGCATGAAATCGAATCCCACTCCAGGGTCCCCACAGGATGTAGAGACTGCTCAAGATTGTCTCTCCCTCTCCCTCTGACCCTCCCCAACTCTGTTCGCATGCACATGTGTTCTCTCTCTCTCTCTCTCAAAAAAAAATAAAATAAAATAAAATAAAGTTAAAAAACTTGCTGAAAAATCACTTAAGCGAAAAGCATAATTTTATTGCTAGAATAAAGGGGTAATTTTTCATTGAAGATGCAAAATAAGCACATATACTTTTCTACCTCCTGAGAACTCAATATAAACCATAATACAGCTAGTTAAGAGAAATAATACTACAATAAAGAAGAGAACATGTGGTGAGCTATTAGTAGAACCTATTTATAAGAAAATTGGTATTATATTCCTCGTTCAAAAATGGTGAAAACCTAATTGGTTCATACAGGGTCGCACCCTAGAGTATCCAAGATCCCGCTAGAATATGCAGGGTCTTAGGAAACTATTTGTGTAGGGCTCCTGTCTATATAAACAATTATCAGTCACCCCAAAATCAGCATTACAGCACTACTTTGGTAGCCTATTATCTCTTGATCCTATCAAAAAAATACCATCCCAGTCCATGGGAGGGACCTACTCATCAAGTCGTCATCCAAAAACTGGAGTCTGATTGAGGTGCCTAAGAGGACCCGTAGAAGTGACTTGCAGAGCTCCTAGAGGCATCTTGTTAACTCACCACATGGGGTAAAAGGTCAAAGAGTGACCTGAGGGGGAGAATCGACTATTAGGGTCCACATACTAGTCTGGGTGAGAATTTACCATGGATGGCACCGTCAGCCACAGCTGCCCTTTGGCGGTAGACAGAAGTTAAAAATGTTAGGGAAAGCAATCCAAAGTAGAGAACACCAAGCTGCCCAAAGCCCAAGGCAATCAAAGGGCAGTAATAGATTCACGAAAGAATCAAATTCATGACTTTGTTCTCATTATTTCATACAATGAAAAGTTGAGTGTGGATAAGGCTGCCATTAGCCCTTATGGCAACGTTTTTGAAAACTGGGGAAAACATTTCTTTCTTTATTCTAGTTTTATTTGTCAGAAACTTGCTATAAAATAATAGATCTTGTTAGGACATGATACTTTCTGTTGTCACAAATACAGAAATTTAGCATTTTCTCTCATATCATTTAACTGTATGATTCCTAAAGATAAGAATCTGTGGAGGGTTTGTACTGTATCACGCGTGACTATAGCAGAGGATGGCACATAACTGCCAAGTGTTTTGTTGACAAAGGAATACTAGAACTTTACTTAAATCATGTCTGCAACAACAATATAATCAAAATAAACAATGTAACTGATCTCGGTCAGTTATTTGCAAGAAAAATGTTTGGTTAGATCCAGTTGAGATACGTTAAATGATGTGCTAAATGAGGTCTTTTAAGTTGTTCTCCTTCGTGTTCTGCTAAACAGCTTTCCACCCAGAACCTCACTTACTGGAATGAGCTATTTTGACTCAGAAGCATATGCAATTATTCAAGGATAACAAAAGTATGACTATTTACAACTCAAGAATATTCTATTTATGTCAGAGGCACACACTACTGAGCTAGATGAGTTTGCGTGTGTGTGTGTGTGTGTGTGTGTGTGTGTGAGTGAATGGCTTCAGGAAGTAATGACATAATTATTATGATTAAAAGAAAACATAAATGTAGCCAGTTGATCTTTACACTGAATTTAGAATAGGGAAAAAAAAAATCCTTGGGAGGAATATCAATGGGCTCAGTTTTGAAAAAGAGCACGAAATACCAGATACACCGAGAAAGTTTTTTTTTCCTTATAAGTCCGTCTGATCATACCTACTTAACATTCTGTAGAGTTTGTAGGTTTGTTCAAAAGGCACTATCAAACACTATTTACAAAATGATCTCTTTAACTCTGCAGAACAATAGAAATATATATTAGCAACATCAAGGATTACTATACTTTTATGTGCCTTTTACAATTCCTATTGTTCTAGAAATGTTACAAAGGAAGGCTTTTCTGCTATTTCTAATGACAGAAACTATGCATGAGTTTCTCTGTAAATTACAAAAAAAAAACAATGTGGTTTGTATTCCTAAGCATAATTAGAAATAAATATAATCTATAAACTATTACAATCTTGCTACCTAGGAATTTACCATTTACAAATATGACTCACCGCACAAAATAATAAAGTGGTCAGCCTGTGGAGCTACTGTGGGCATAGACCTTGGTGACAATTACGAATGTAAGTAGAGTTAAGATAATGGTCTTTTCCTTCAAGCTAATCGCAATCTATATATTCTTTTGTCTCAGATTTGCTCTGCATCTCTGACATCTTTACACTCCTTGCCATCCTCTTTTACCCTTTCAGAAGGAAAGTATGTGAATTACTATATCTGGATGGGTTGTTTTTCCCAAGCTACATTTTTTTCATTTAATTTTACCTATTTTCAGAGAGTTGAAATGACTTACTAAAAGCCATAAAGCATGTTTGTTATAAAGCATAACAAACATGATATAAGATATCCTAGGTTCTGGCACTTGTTCCCTAAATATCACCTTACTTGCCTAACTTCAGGTATAAAACATTCAGAAAGTTCTCTCTCTCTCTTTCTCTGTCTGTCTTTCCCTCTCTCCCTCTCTCTCTCTCTCTCTCTCTCTCTCTCTCTCTCTCTCTCACACACACACACACACACACACACTGGAAAAGCACAAAAAAAAATACTAGCAAAAGTAGTAATAATATAAATGCATGCTTCATTAGAATCAAAGAATAAAAACAACAGGTATAACCATACTAATACAATACATTCTACCAATGCTATGATAAATGGTTGTTGTTAGTATAGAATAAAAAGTGTGCCCTGTTCATATATCTTAGAGAGATATAGTCCTGATAGAAATCATATTACTGTTAATTAGCTCTAGAAGCAATGTGCCCTTCACAGCCTTAACTAATCATCTGAGTTATAAAAATGAGTAATTGTAGCTGTTAGGCTAATGGACCTTTAAATCCACAAAGAGGTCATTGTTGTACGATATTCTTTCAGATGTGATCCATGGTGCACAAGGATCAAAATATTATGTGTGTGAGGAGTCTTGTGCTTTTAGCTCCATGAAATCTGAACGATAGGGTAGGTCAGAATCCAAGTTAATCTTAACTAGAAAAGTTCTCTGCAGTCAGTATTGTGTGTCAGTGACATGATCAATGAATGGGTACGTTAATTTTATAAGATATGGTTATAAAACGCCACCTAAGGAAATTCAGAGGGAGAAAAGGAGCATGTGCCATTTAAGTCTGGAAAAATATACTGCCATAAAACAAAATGTGGTCAAATTCAGAGATGCCATGCTAAATGCAGGAATACAAACACTGTGGGAAAGATATAATTATCCTTACTTCTTTTAAAGTTTTTCTGTTACGAACCAGAAAGAATTGTGACTATCAGGTCATTGGCATTCTCATCATTAAATATAATCATTCACTGTGCAAGGTGTAGCCTAAACCTTGCACAGTGGCGAAAAGGGCCACCACTTGCTAGCTTTTTTAAAATAAAATGAGGAAATGAAGGTAAGTATCGACAATGAGACAGGGGTATAATAACTTATTAAATGTTATATAAACAAAAAATAAATTTTAGTCCTGAGATAATAAATGAATGTTTCTAAAGAATAGAAACTATATACATGCATGGTTATTAATAATACAGATTCAGAATTAGAGACAGCAATATTCAATCAGTTATGATCCTTCATGTCTCACACAGTAGCTAAAGCTAAGCCATATCATCTAACGTAAGAGAACATTACCTGAAAGAACATGATCATTTTAAAGAAACATTGATAGTCATATGTACACATGTATTCCCCTTTTAGTTACTCCATTCTAAATTGTTGTTTCTACTAAAAGTCCTTCATAATTTTAAGTAAACTTTATAATCACATCAACTTTATTCATCTAAAATCAGTATTTTCAAAAGAGTATGCTCCTACCCCTAAATAACTAATAGTATGATAACTTTTAACATAGGAAATATATATATGTGTGTGTGTGTGTGTGTGTGTGTGTGTGTGTGTATTCCTTTGGAAGAGATAAAAATGAAAATGCTTGTTTTCATGTACACTTGAATGTGAGGAGAGGGTGATGATTTGGTAAAGATCCTAGAGAAGCAATATTTGAATTGACTTTGAGGGACACAGGGTGTTTTTATATGAACATTCAAGAAAAGGAAACAGCATGAGCAAAACAGTTCAGTAGATCAAAAACCACACCACTGCGAAATCACATAGCTTGGTGATTCAAATACCGTCAGTTAGTTCTGTTGGTTTTCTAATCCTATCCTTATATTGTCATTCACCTTTCTGGCTGCATTTGAGTCCGTCTTGCCCAGGTTGCTACATAAACTTAACAACCCCTTTCTGACGCCTAGTTGGAGCCTAGAATTAGTGTCGTTATCTCACTTTTGCTTTAAGTTTTAAGCGTACCAAGGCAGCCCACATGCCCACTGAGAAGTAACTTTCTGTGTCTTGCCTCATATACCCGGTTGTCATAACTAGTCCTGTTTTTCTTCGCTGCATGAATCCAGTCCCACTCTGAAATACACTTTCTCGTGCATCATCATAGCTCAACGTGCATTTTCAAGGGACTGCTATAAACAGTTCATTCTGAAACATACTGACCATGTTTAATTTTGAAGCGGTGTGGTTGTTTTTTTTTTATGATCAATCTAATATTTTAAATGATGAAACAAAAAATAAGACTTTAATCACACAAACCGCTAATTTTTTAGTTTATGTCCTTAAAAGAATTTCTCTAATGGCTTGTCTATTAAAACTGTAACATGTTTCATAAACATGTCTGTCCCAACTCAGTGCTTAGCACATGCCATGTCTCCTCTGTGCATGGCACTTGTCCCTCAGAATGGCTTAAAAGTCATCTCTTTTGTGAAGAGTCTCCTGGCCAATCTATCATGGCTTCACATTCTTACCCAGGTACATATTACCCATTAATAGCTTTTTTATGAGTTCCCTGAAGCCAGGACTCTGTCATCTCTGTTGCCACGTTCCCATCCTTAGTACATATTAGGTGTTTAACATGTATTTTTCAAACAAATATTGAGTGAATTTGAAACATTACTTTAGGCTCAAAAGTGGATACATAGTTTAAGACAAATGTTGGCTTTGTTGAAAAGGTGACACAGTGGGCAGATTCTTAGATGTGTATGATTAGAGAGAAAATATGAGAAAAATCAAGGAAAGGAAAGACAGTACGTTTACTGAACTATATCCCAAAAAAAGCTCCCCCCTAGTTTTTTGATTTAATCCAAACAATGGAAAACAATTAGTTAAAATACATTTTTTTTTTCCTGTTTCCTTTTGTATTACTCTGCCTGGCATCATTCTGTAAATTTTCCCTGCAGAGAACATAGAAAGGAGCACTAGTCCTTTTAAAAGCTCATATTGTACAAACCGCTACATACAGAGCAGTTATTATAATAAATGCAGTATATCTGTATTCCTACTGCACCCCAGTGCATATTTACATTATAATTGAATATGTATTTGTTGTACGCAAATCTGTTTGCTGAGACCACAAGTGAGAGACTCTGAAAGAATACTTTTCTAAGAAGTATTTTGCTTTTCAGTTTCTGTTATATCCAAGGATAATATGAAAATCCATCAGAACATCCAAAAATACAGTCAAGAAATGTAACGTGTGGAGCACCTGGGTGGCTCAGGGGGTTAAGCATGCTACTCTTGATTTCAGCTCAGCTCGTGATCTCACAGTCACGAGATTGAGCCCCATGCCGGCTGTGTGCTGAGTGTGGAGTCTGCTTAAAATGCTCTCTCTCCCTCTGCCCTGCTCGAGCGTGTGCTCTCTCATAAATACCTATCTACCTACCTGCATACATACATAGATATAATTTGTCTTTATTTAGTTTAAACTATGGCATTGATCAACATCTGGGATTCCTAATTGGGAAATTAAGTACACTCCAAAAACAGACTCCACCCAGTAATACTTTAAATTACCAAATTTTAGTTCATATATCTGCAGTTATGGTTAAACAACTTAGGTGTGTTTTTGCATCCTTTTAATATATTTCCTGTGTCTTCTTTTTCCTAAGTTCCTAGTTAAAAATGACAAGACCCCTTGAATTCACTATTCTACTCTCAAAAAACAAAC
This sequence comes from Acinonyx jubatus, assembly GCF_027475565.1. Classification (NCBI taxonomy): domain Eukaryota; kingdom Metazoa; phylum Chordata; class Mammalia; order Carnivora; family Felidae; genus Acinonyx; species Acinonyx jubatus. The sequence goes on from NC_069384.1 coordinate 117,007,719, forward strand.
AAACAAAAAGGATGGAATGGGTTGTGTATGAAATAGTCGAATCACCATATTGTACACCTGAAACTAATATAACACTGTATGTTAACTATATTGAAATTAAAATTTTAAAAAACGGATGGAAAATCAATCACTACCATTACCTAGTAAGAGGTGAGAAAAAGACATGTTTTTCTTGATCCACAAATATAAGAGGAAATCAAAAGAAATAAATCTGTCCTGAATAATGGTTTGGCTATATGCAAAGTATAAAAGTATTTTGATATAATTTTTCATTACAGAATTAGAGCTCATGAATTCAAACATGGTATTTACAAATAATGACTGGGGAACCGACAAGATGTAAAAACTATGAAGGGCAAAGCATTTCGTGCAGAGATGAACTGCTCAATCTGCGCCTTAATTAGTCGGAGGTACCCGGGGCATATTCAAGTGGAAATACCTGTCAGTGTGAAGGTCAGCTAGGTGGGTAACCCATGAAATGGGATTACAACTACGAGCGTGAATCACACATACCAGGGGGGTCATTAGAGTGCGGGAAGAGAAGAAAAGTGGGCCAAGGATGAAATCAGGTAAAAACAATATCTGAGACAAACAGTTCCCAAACATTCTCCACACTAATACACATGAGAAAAAACATTTGTACATGAAACTCATGCCTCGATTTTACTGAAATGTTCCAAATATGTGTGGAGATAGGAAGAACCAGCACCATTAATAACGGACCCAGAGCAGTGTGGATCCCTGTTGATTATGGCACAATTAAATTGGTTTCAGATTATGTGCCATCCCTAGTTGCTGAGTAAAGCTAGACTACCGATGACATTTCTCAAGTGCATTTAGGAATTCAAGTGAATGAGAATGACACTAACGTGGTACCCTTAAGTTCTCTCTAATTTACTTCTTAAATTGATATTTTTTTGCAATATGGAAGAGTATAATGAGGAAAAGAGAGGCTCACATCCCACGTCAGATACAGTGATAAAATAGAGCCTCTGCATAATTGTCTCTATAAATACATACATAATTTATATAGTCTACATAATTTAGCAATACCAATGACTAACAACACATTTAAGAGGTTTAAAGATGGCATAAAAAACCTTCCGGTGCCAGGAACAAAGAAATACTTTAAAACCAAATGCAAACTATACAGTCAATGGAACAACAAGAAAGAAGGATTGGGGTGAAGCAGGAGAGTTAAAGCATTTTTATATTGAGATTTAATAGAAAAGGGAAATAAAATTAGAAGGAAATTTAAACTCATTTTTCAGGGAAATTACTGCACGAATCAATGTGAATACAATTCTAAAGCAAGAGGGACAGAGAAAAATAAAAGATACTGAGTGATATCAGTAGTCATACTAGGAGGGAAAAGGAAAGAACATAATAAATAACACAAGGGAGTCTAAATAAATTTAAATAAAAGAGAAAAATGGAAAGAAAAGTCATGGACTGGAAAGCCCACAAAAAATATTATGAATAATTCCAAATGTATCATAATCAGAATAATGATAAACATACCTAACTGCCAGTTATGAGACAATGCCTTTCAGACTTCAGTAAAAAATTAATATACGTGCAAGGGTCACTATGTAATTTTTAATGAGTCAACAACAACATAACTGAAAAAGAAAGAGTAAAAGTAAAGACATAATAAAATATATAACCCAAAGAGTATAAAACACCAGAACAAGGTAGAACTATATTAATACAAGGAAAATAGAATAGATGGAAAAATGATTACTAGTTTTTAATAAGTATAAATATATCATTACTCCTTGATTTAAAAAAAAAAAAACAACAACGAGAAAATAGCAATCCCCAACCTGCCTGGGCATAACAAATTATCTTAAAATATGGATAAAGTCAAAATGGCTGAATTCATAGGCAACATTGAAAAAGCCACAATCATAGCAAAAAGTTGACCATTCTTAGAATTGGGTAGTTCAAATACATATATAAGCTACACAGTAGAAAAAGAAAGAAATGAAGAGAATACATTTTTCTTTATTAAGTAAACATATAATATTTATTTTCAAAACTCAGTATAATTTTACAAAGTTTCAGCAAATAACTAAGAACCAGCAGTATGCAACCCATATCATTTGACTCAAGTAACAGAATACAAATAAAAAACCATCGGAGCCCTCTGCTTCTGACTATGGTGGTGTGGATTATTACAGATAGTGTAACTGCTGTGGATAACTGGAAAATCACATAAAGTTTCGTATCATGTGGTTGAAGGCATAGGACAGCTGCTGAGTAGAGCATGATTTGAGAGGAAAATATTGTAGAGGAGAAATAGAGTGGTGAGTGATAATTTGTAGCTTCTAATGAATTCCTAAAATATGGTTATTCTAGCTGCTGGACAAGAAACTGAAGATTTACACAAAAGGCAAAAGGCTACTCTTAAAAGGCAGGGGAGCCAGGAAACTTTGGTCCATCTTGTGTGGGTTGGCAGTGAAATAACTAAAGGCTTGAGAGTCAGAAATACACTGCTCAGAGTCATATTTTAGAGGGCTTCTCCTAGAAGGTGTTAGGTCCCTAGTTTTTCGGGCCTGCCACACCCTGTGACTGGCACTCCACAAATTTAGTAAAATTTGCCTGTAGGCACAGAGATGCAGATACCTGCAGTTAGAAGTTAACTTGAACACACTGAAATTTTGGGGCATGTGGAGGAGGAACCCTGACAGCATCTGCTGTAACAACTTCTACTTCCAGCTTATGGTTCCATAGGACCTATACGTGCTGGGCATGCTGTGTCATTTAATTTTAAAACCATCATATAATGGTAATACAAGTGTGAAGGCAAATTTTAAAATTATATAAAACAACCCAGAGGACATCTTTATACCATCAATAGAGTAAAGGAAATCCAGATCAAGGTGGAAAAATGATAAGCTCTCAACATTCCTGATCAGTTTGGCTGTACTAAAGTTGAATATTTTCCAAGGTAGAAGACAGATAAATACAAACCTCAGACTATGAAAGATGCATATAACAAATAACTATTGTTCAAAATATGTAAATAATTCCTACAAATAAATAGACTAATAATCCCACAGAAACGTGCAAAGATGATAAATAGGTACAGAATCTATTGATCTGTACAGAATCTGTAATGATGTATGTCATTATTAGGAATGAATTGAGTTAAAATCATCATAGAATACTTTGAGTAATGCAAGTAAGTTTTACTTATTTGACCAGTTCTCCATGTGGCCTTATCTTGATGTATGACAGAAGCCACCTCACTGGGTCACATATATCTCTCTGTATAGTACACAGTAGCACAGAAGCATATAGTGCATTCAGATACGAACAAAATCTTCAGCCATAACTTGCATTTTCCTACATCCTTCCTTATTTCTAAACTGAGTACTATCAAATCAGATATTTCTGGAAGAAATGACAGCAAGTCCTTAGATCAAGTATATGATTCTCCCTGCAATGGGTAGTTCATATAAAAGGAAACCTAAACTGTCAATAGTTGCATGCAAAGATGTTCAACTTTATGGGTAGGGAATACAAATTAAAATAAGACACCGTTTCACACCTATCATTCCATCAATTGAATACGACCAGTTGTGATTATTGAATGCTCACTAGGCGTCAAGTGATGTTTCATGCTTGTTCATAGATTAATTCATTAGATCATCACATACTATGAATTCGGATTATTATAATCCCCTTTTACAGATAAGAACATTGAAGCTCAGGTTAAAATGAATAAGTGTTGGAGCTGGAAGTCAAACTACTTTGGAATACAACCTTGAGAATTTAATCTCTTCGCCTAAATTATCTGACAACAATAACAACAACAAAATGGTTAATCTTTAATCAGCAATTTTCCATGTACCCTCCCAACCCTTTTACATTTATTAGATTATGTAATCATCAGAGTAGTTCTATGAAATAAGTATTATACCATTCCCGTTTTAAGAAGAAACAGAGAAAGAGACGTTAGATTCCTGCCAATGTCCCATTGTTCATAAGTGTCAGAGCCAAGATTCGAACTTCATATGCTCTTACCCTCTCTCTATACTGCCAATATCAAATGTCAGTGTAGATGGAGAAAAAGGGCTATTGTAGATACTGGAAGAGGTAGTACAGTGCATGTGACCACTACGGAAAACATTTTGGTAATATCCAATAAACGTGAAGGAGGTGTGCACATACTGTGTATGACCTAGAAATCCTAAATCAGTACATATTAGTTTTCATAAGGAGACCTACCCAGGATGTTTGTTGCAAAATTTTGACAATAATTACAAATCTGAAATGCCTTAAGAGACTTTGAATAAGAAAATGGATACAAATTGCAGCTATTCCTATGATGAAATACCATATAGCAGCTAAAAGCAGTAGCCATACTTCCATGTTTCACCGAGGTTAAATCTTGTTAAGACAAGGTTGAATATAAATGTCAGCTGCAGAGTATAGTTTATTTAAATTTTTGGGGGGGAAGGAAAAAAAAAGAGGTTAGAGTGGGAGACAGCCAAAGCATAAGAGACTGTTAAAAACTGAGAACAAAATGAGGGTTTATGGGGGGTGGGAGGGAGGAGAGGGTGGGTGATGGGTATTGAGGAGGGCACCTTTTGGGATGAGCACTGGGTGTTGTATGGAAACCAATTTGACAATAAATTTCATATATAAAATAAATAAATAAATAAATAAATAAATAAATAAATAAATTTTTAAAGTAAGCAAATTAATATATGTTATCTATGGATATGTAGTTAAAAATAGCATGAATAAGGGTTATATACTTTAGATTATTATTTTTATTTTGGTAGGACAAGAAAGAAAACGATGAAGCTTAGAAGCACTATTTCAATGTGATATTACTGTATGAAGTAAATAATTTAAAATGATAAATGTGTATTTCATTCAGTCAGGGAGTCATGGCATTTGTCACATTACCCCATGTACTTTTTTTGTATGTTTGAAATGTTTTGTATAAAAACGATGCTGGCAACTACAAGTAACATAATTAAAAGTAATACTATATGAGTAATAAACAAATTAGAACTAAATAAGATACACAGTCATGCCAAAATGGCACTGAGAATCACTGATTTTAGAGACGAAAGGGAGGACTGGAGGGAAAGAAGTCCAGAAAGCCAACTGAGGCAAGAAATGCAGAGATAGAGAAGGGAGGAAAAGACCATGAAATTATGGAAGAAAGAAAAAACTTCACATGAGGAGAAGATGATCCATAACATCAAATGTAGGAAGGAGGTCCAATAAAACAAGAATTTAAAAATATCTACCAAATTTGTTGAATAAGAAATTCATTAACTGGTTTCAGTGAAATGGGAGGGGTAGAAACTACTACAATAAGAAATCAAGAGGAAGTAAAAATTTGCAGGAAGTGCAAAATATCTGTGGTATAATAAAAAAACATATTTGATCTTTGTCCCTGGTTCCTGCTGTAAATCTCCTAAAATTCTTAGGATTTCCTGATTGATAAGAATGTCTTTTGTTATTCATATGGAGTTCTTTCAGATCACACTTGAGTTTACTGGATGAGTTGACTCAGGGTGGAGTCCTTAGCTAGTCTCTGGATAGTGCTGGTCATCAGAAAACACCAAACACATTGAGACTGGAGAATGTTAATTCTCAACCCCTACTCCAACCTCAAGGGAGAGGAGGAGGGCTGGACATCTGGTTATAAAAACTCTTGAACAAGATGTTTGGAGACCAGGGTTGGTGGTTTACCCTAACTCCACAGGGACAGAAGTTCTTGTAGGATAGACCTTTCCAGACCTCACCCCTATGTATCTCTTCATCTGGCTGTTCATTTGCATCCTTTATAATAAACCAGTCAATGTAAACAAAGTGCCTTCCTGTACTCTGTGAGCCATTCCATTAAACTATCAAATCCGAGGAGAGGGTTGTGGGAACCCCCCAAGATACCAGTCAGAAGTATGTTGTGATGAGCAGCCCAAGGGTTGGGACTGGTGTCTAAAACTGGGCAGCCTTGTGAGACTGAGCCCTGGACCTGAGGGATCTGTTAACTCCAGGCAGTTAGCTACACAATTGAGTTGTTGACAGCTGATGTCAGGGAATTAGCTGATGTCAGAAAACACACCATAGCATCCCGCCTAAGAAATTTGCCTGAGATAAAATGAAGGGAGGCCAGTTAGTAACTGGAGGATAGAAGGAAGCATTTTTTATTTTTTTTGTATTTATAAAGAGGCTTGAAAATATTTATAGGTTTTGGGAGGAGTTATGATAGAACAGGCAGCTAGCTAGGTATGTGCAGGGAACAAATGCTTGCCAACAAGATAAAAAGGGCGGAAACCAAGTTCCAAACAGCAGCAAAAGACCAGAGAGTGGGACCTATGCATTCTTCGCTATAACCTCCACCCTACAGCAACTTATTTCTTCATTATAATACATTTACATTGCAGTTTTGACCCTTCCTGACCCTCCAGACTGGTAGGAAGTGTTCCTTAGATGATTGGAGGCAACCTCAGTCAGAGACCACCCTAGTATGACCTAAAACCTGTGCAAAGGTAAAAGGAAAAGACACCTCTAACCCCAGAGCAGTTGACACCCCAGGGCCCGCCCACTCTCTCTTCAGAGTGTACTTCTCTCTTTAGCTGCTGTTAAACTTCTGCCTACTAGAGAGTTTAGCTCTGAATTCTATCTTGGCCACACTGAAGAACTGAGTTCTGGGCTGAGGCAGAGTAGGGACAGTTAGGAGGAAGAAAATGAAGTTAATTCAGAGGTAATTGACAAAGCTAGATCCCTCAGGATCAGGAAGGGAAAAGGAAGTCATCACAGTAAATTGGAAAGCTATTACCCTGAATCCTAAATGGGAAGAGGAAGGGATGTCATTGTTGTTATTTTTGATGTTTTAAGAAGAGGAAACAAACTCATCTGATTACATCTCCGATGGCTTAAATGATCTGAGTAAAGAAAGAAGTGAGATCTTCCAGAGAGAACAGGAAGTCCACAACTGGTTAAGAGTAATACCGTTTACAGGGACATTCAGGAAAAAAGAGACAGATGATGGCTAAAGAAAGTGACAGGGAAACTCCCTTTCTTCATGTCTTCCTCTAGCCAACACAACTGAACACAAAGATTTGAAAGAAAAGCAGAAACTTATTTTACAGTAGATGCTCTAAGGACAGAGCTCACAAGCTCATAAGCACAGAAAATTTAAAGGAGAAATGGGCAGCTGATATGGGTATAGTGGGAAAATGTCTTGCTGACATTACCAATAGCTCTATTTTACCCTAACAGAGATTTTTATTATTTTTAATGTTTATTTATTTTTGAGAGAGAGAGAAGGAGACAGAGCATGAGCAGGGGAGGAGCAGAGAGAGAGGGAGACACAGAATCTGAAGCAGGTTCCAGGGTCTGAGCTGTTAGCACAGAGCTCGACATGGGGCTTGAACTCATGAACCATGAGATCATGATCTGAGCCAAAGTCAGATGCTTAACCAACTGACCCACCTAATAGCCCCAACCCACTGGAATTTTAAATCTCCATTTCTACTAAGGCAAGTTTCCACTAAATTGCAGTACATTTTCATTTGAATCTTTTCATTTCAATCACCGAACTGATTTTTGTTCCAATTAATTTTTATTGACAGAATGTGGGGGAACCCCATCAGGCGGGGGTTGGTGGTGTGAGAGGTGTAATAATTCACCCAAGGCAGAACAAAAAAGATAGAAGTTTATTGAATATGTTCCACAAGGGAGGGGTAGGCAGGACAGCAAAGGAGAGCATGTAGGTGATGAGGCAGTGGTGAGGGGCCATAGTTACAGGGCAGAGTGAGGGAGTATGGGAACATACGGAATTTTCCCATTTTTGGTAATCTTCGGAATTGCGCCTGGTTGTAACTGGCACGTTAGGGCCTATGGCTCTTTCAAGGTGGGTAGCTAATGAACCGATCTGCATCAATTCAGTGGGTCCTTGTTGTGAGACCATTTGCCTTGTTCAGGTTTCCATTTTTCAAGCCTGTTGAATGATGTATAGGTTCTAATTGGTATTACATAAATGTATCACAGAATACATTAATACTCAGTCTTTAACTTACAATGTAAGCAGTAATATATATATATATATATGTATGTATGTATTTATTAAATGAATGTATCTTTAATACATAAGAATGCATAAATATTGGGAAATAAACTACTTTTTATTTGAAAAAATTTGAATCTGTATATGATTTATTTTTTCCCATAATATAAATTAATTTGAAACTGTAGCTCCAGAAAATATCCTCCTGGAGTTACATTTAAACTCCATAATTATTAGCATAATTATATCCATAGCCTGGACTGATTTATGCTTTGAAAAAAATATGTTTATAATTTAATTACTCATAAAAATAAATTATCTGCCATATTTTTATGTTTATCACACCTCCAACATAGAAATTCAGTCTATGTTTTCCACTTTTCAGATTATAAACTATTTCAGTGTCTTAAAAATTTTGTTGCTTTGCTTTGCTCTGCTTTTTAATGACTCTACTATTTAAAATGGCAGCTTGATTTTGATATTTATTCATCTTCTCTCTGAAGGAGGATGACCTTCAAATAGATTTAAGAATTAAGAACATTTTAATCTTCATTAGCTTTTAATTAGAGCACTCTAAATAATCCTTTTTTCAAAGTTGAATTTTCCATAGCAACTATTATAGAGGCCTTATACTCAGTACTTGATTATACGCTTAGCTATTAATTTAAATTAGAAGAAAATGCCAGAAAATACATTATTTCTACAAGTGCAATTTGTGATGTGTTGCAAATGAATATCATTAATAGCTTTAGTGAATTTTTTAAGTGAATTAAAAGGTTTGTTTCACAAAAGAGAGGCTGAAATAGAATTACTCAGTTTTAAAATACAAAAGTTCCAAATTAATCAATTTAGTATTGGTATTTAATTATATTAATATAGAGTTAAGTGATGATTAACATAGTTACTGAGTTTAAATACCTGAGGAGTAAAGCTACAATATGATATATGGATGTGAGTCTTGTATATTCAGATCGCTGGGGTAGATACAATTATATCTTCCAGTGTTTTAGTTATGTATGCATATATGTGTGTATATACATGATTTTCAAATATTCAGTTTCTATAGTCACCAGATTACCTACCTATGACAAACTTGAAAGGCTTACTTATAAAAACTTAAGATGTATAATAAGCATTGAGGACTTTAGCAAACTGAATAGTGGCGAATCACAATGATTATTAGAAAAAAAACAAAAAACAAAAAACTACAAGAGGTAAAAATCAGAACTCTTCCAAAATCTTACTTTTAAAGTGAAACTACAGTTTCCCTTCTGGCTCTCTATTAAAATAAAATAAAGATATAAAATAAAATATGGGGCACCTGGGTGGCTCAGTTGGTTAAGCATCCAACTTCAGCTCAGGTCATGATCTTGCAGTCTTTGGGTTCAAGCCCTTTATCAGGCTTTGCGCTGACAGCTCAGAGCCTGGAGTCTGCTTTGGATTCTGTCTCTCTCTCTCTCTCTCTCTCTCTCAAAAAAAAAAAAATAATAAAATAAAATAAACATTAAAAAATAATAAGTAAATAAATAAAATAAAATACATTTAAAAAATAAAATTAAGTTAGAGCTGGAGCCATGTTTACCTCAGTCTGTCTTGGTTTTTGGTGTTTACCAAATGGTGACTTCCCCTCTACAAGTCTAAGCATGATGGGTGTGGTCTGAAGCTGCATGACAGATGTGTCCCTAGCACATCAATGGAATCCTCATCACACATCAGAATTAGAGAAATCCAAATTAATGCAGTATACTACCCAGAAAGTACTAGACAAATAAGGGAAAATTAAACATAACTGCAGACAATTATGTTTGTCTAGGTGACAATGGCAGGGCAGGGTTATATAAGACTTAAGATTAGATGATCTCATACCGGCAATATTTCTACGTGTTTCCCTGAATGGATTCTTTTTGTCTGAGTGGCTCAGGAAAGAGAGGGAACTCATATTTACACGACATTAATACTCAGTAATGCTGTAATTGACTTCACAGACATTATCAATTTTATTTGTCATGACTAGGAGTGATGGTAGGTATCATCTACAGAAAAAGCCACTGAGGTTCAAGGATGGTAAGTGTCTTGCTTTAAGTGATTGAGCTTGAACTGAAACCCAAGTTTCCTAATTTGAATTGGATTTTTATTTATTACAATCATGTTTTCCAAATATGCTTTTTCATAAATATACCCTAGAAAGTTTAACAAAAGGCAGATACTTGAACCCCACCCCAGACCTATGGCATCAGCATCTGCAAGGGAAATCGGGTACTTTCAGAAGCTCCTACAGTCAAAAGATGTCAGGAGAATTGCACATTTGCTACAGGCACTCTTTTCTGCTCCAAATCACATAAATTATATACAGGACATCTACAGTTTTAAATCAGTCTGGAATCACGCTGGAGAAGAACAAACAAATAAGGTATGGGGGATCAAAATGGTGAAAAGTCCTCGAAATAGAGAATGAAAAATGGATAGGTGGGAAGAAGAAACACTGAACGTGGAAGCAGAAACCACAAACCTAAAACTATTATAATTCACCACTGACTGATATTTAAAGAACTATAGGTGATAATGATAACTGAGAAAATGTTCACAGAGGAGTCTTGCCGGACCAGACACCTTAAAAATGCTAAACTAGTCATCAAAGAAAAAAATGGTGTCATATAGGAGATTACTGCTCTTACAGGTTATTTGCATGCTGATGTCCATGGTGTCCCAAGAAACAAAAAAGCCAAACGCATGGGGATAATTTTTATTAAAAAGTAAATTTTACACAGGAGTTTCTGCAGTAAAGCTGAATTGCTTGCCAAGATAGTCACTGGTACTTCCTGAGCTATTCAATATAAACATTTTGCTAGAAGTGTCATTGACTTGCCCTCTGCTGGAATCTTGGTTGTATTTGCTCACTTAATTTGTAATTGATGGGTTTTATTGAGATCCATTTTGTGTACATTGTGTAGATTTTCTCTTATTGATAATGCAAGACCCTCGGGTATGTTTCTCTCCTTGACATCTGGATAACATAAATAAATACCACGTCTCAAGTAGATTCAAAATCCAGCACAATAGCCTTGTTTACTTGGCATCAAAGATCAATATCACACAAGAGGGTACTGATTTGAAGGTGACCATAGATAACATTGTCAGAAATAAAAGAGAGCTTGTAGACAAGCAACAAGACTGCTAGTTGAGATGCCACAACATGGACAGGTAGATGTTTACACTTTATCTCTGAACCAAGCCCCTCGTGACCTATTTATCTCCTTCCTCTTTGGAGAATACTTGTGGTAAATTGTGCAGAGACAAAAGGGGCTCTCATGAGTAGAAGGCAAAGCAGGAAGAAATGGACAGCCTTCATCGATACCCAAGGGACTAGACCAATATTTACTTTTAACAACAGACTGGCATTCCTCCACTGTCCCTGAAAGCAGGCTAGTATATAAGCCACAGTAAAACTGCCTATCGCACCCTGCAAGGAAGACTTATCTTAGTCTAACAAGAGTTATAAACTAAAAATTCTATAATATAGTCAAGAATTAGCTAATTGGGTGTAAACCACTACCATTATAGAAGAAAAAATGCAGATGCCCTTTGTCAATTTTTGACCCCGGGAGAATATAAAACCTAGGGAAGAGTCAGTCCTTGGGATGAATGACAAGAAGCAAGCTGGGGCTATGTGAACTAAATGTAAGGTTTCCAGGTACCTGAAGTGTGAGCCAGAGATGAAAGGTGGCCTCTACATAGTCAGGTGTGCCCCTCTTCTTGTGTTGAAACATGGCTCAAAGAAACATTTAGTGGGATCCTTTTTTTTTTCAGTGTATTTATTTACTTATTTTTAAAACGTTAATTCCAGTGAGTTAACATACAGTGTTATAGTACAATACAGTCATCCAACACTTCCATATATCACTCTGTGTTCATCCTAAGTGCATTACTTAACCTCCATCACTTACTTACCCCATTCTGCCACCCACCTTCCCTCTGATAACCATCTTTTTGGTCTCTATAAGAGTCTATTTCTTGCTTTGTCTCTCTTAGTTTTTCCCTGTGTTTTCTTTCTCAAACTCCACATATAAGTGGAATCACATGGTATTTGTCTTTCTCTGACTGACTTATTTCACTTAGCATTATACTCTCTAGCTCTATCTGTGTCATTGCAAATGGCAAGATTCCATTCTTTTTTGTGGCTAATATTCCATTGTATATATATATATATATATATATATATATATATATATATACACACACACACACACACACACACACACATATATATATATATATATATATATATATATATATATATATATATACACACCACACCTTCTTTATCCATTCATCTATCAACAGAAACTTGGGCTGCCTTCATATCTTGGCTATTGTAAATAATGTTGCTATAATCATAGGGGCGCAGTATCTCTTGGAATTAGTGTTCTTATGTTCCTTGGGTAAACACCCAAAAGTGTGATTGCTGGATTATAAGGTAGTTATATTTTTAGATTTTTTAGGAACCTCAGTACTGTTTTCCACAATGGCTGCACCAGTCTGCATTCTTACCAACAGTCTATGAGAGATTCTTTTTTCTCCACATCCTCACAAACACCTGTTTTTTCTTATGTTGTTGGTGTTAGCCATTCTGACAGATGAGAGGTAATATCTCATTGTGGTTTTGACTTGCATTTCCCTGATGACAAGTGATGATGAGCATTTTTTCATGTGTCTGTTGTCCATTTGAATGTCTTCTTTAGTTAAATGTCTATTCATGCCTTCTGCACATTTTTAATTGGATTATTTGTTTTGTTTGGTTTGAATTGTATACGTTCTTTGTATATTTTATATACCAACCCTTTATTAGATATGCTGTTTGCAAATATCCTCTCCCATTCCACTGGTTGTCTTTTAGGTTTTTTTGATGGTTTCCTTTGCTGTGCAGAAGCTTTTTATTTTGATGGCGTCCCGATAGTTTATTTTTGCTTTTGTTCCCCTTGCCTCAGGAGACATCTATAGAGGAAACTTTTAAAGGATGGAGTTCAGCATAGGAGTCCCTCTTACTCAGGTCTAATATTATTACTATTTCAGATCACCACCCAGGAATGAAGTGAGTCTAGTCTTTGGATTGAGAGGGATTATTAAGTGTCAAAGAGGATACTAAAATAAATCTACAGATAAATAAATCATGGGAAAAATCACATAATAACAAAAACAAAATAATATAAACTTTAAGAGGAAAAACAATTGTATTACCTAAAAGGAGTAAAAATCAAAATGCTATCAGTCAAACAACACATGAGCAATTACAACCTAAGACTATTTTTGTGATTCCCTAGAGACTTCCTTAGGAGGAATAAGTGACACATAATTATTTCCAGAGATGCAGAAACAAGCACACACACTGCCAATTGAAATAAAAAGGCAGTTCCTTAAGATGATAAAGGGCATTTGCCAAAACTAACTATAAAGATCACTCAGAGGTGACAATTTGAAATCTGTCTTTTAAATTCAGAAATGATATACAACATCTACAGTTTCTGCCTCAATTCTAGAAGGCCTGAGCCAGCACTATGAAAATATAAAAAAAATTAACAATATAACATAAATAAGGTTAAGAAAGAGAAAAACAGATGTGAGTGTTGTCAGGTGATATGTCTTCTATGTCTTTCCATAGAAAAGTTTAGGAAATTGATAAATAAACTATTACAAGTAATGAAAGAATCAATAACAATAAACAAAGAAGCAATAGATACTACACAAAATAATGGGAACATAAACAACTGTATACCAATATATTTAAACACTTGACTAGAAATGGATAATGCCTTAGAAATATACAACCAAAACCAGTGCAAGAGAAACAAAGAAATTGGATTGACCAGCAAGTTTTAAATCAATTGAAATAACAGTAAAATATTTTTAAGAAATAAATCTCTAGACACAGATTGTTTTATAGGTAAGTTCTATCAAATTTCACTTGAAAAATTAATTCTTTTTGCCTTATGATATCCATTGGAAAGAGATTCATATAATCGTTTTTCAACTCATAAGAGTTGAATTAGATGTTAAAAGGGAGAGAGAGGTAAGGAATTCCTAGAGTATTTTCTGCTTGAATCTAAATGTTAGCATCCTACTATCCATCTTACATTTCATCCCAGACAATTTCATTTCCTTCAGGTATCATAGGGATTCACATCTATATGCTACGGTACTAAAACGTATATATGATTCAGACTTCCTTTCTGAAATTTCTCTCCTATGTCAATTACCAATGTGAGTTTCCTCCGGATTTCCTCTCAGGTTTCTGAAGCAAAATGTGTCCACAGTCAAACTCATAATCATTCTCTAAGGAAGATTAGAGATTAGGGATCTCCAAAAAACAACACCATTAAGGGCTCAAAAGAGAAATCTGGGATCACCTTGATCCCTCTGTCTCCACCTCATCTGACACAGCAAGCATACTTCCTATCACTTCTGTTTCAAAGTTCACTGTAAATTTTATCCACCTCCACATTCCTCTTTGCATTACTTAAAGAGTCTCCTGATTTGTTTGCCAACCTTCACTACTGCTATATCCGATTCTATTTTCCATGTAGCAGCTGGGAAGATTTTTTTTTTTTAATACAGTAAAATCTTATCACACCAATCGCCAGCTTAAAATCTTTCAATAACTTTCCATAGACTTAAATAATATCCCAAATCTTTAGCATGACCTTCAAAGCTTTGATTATACTTCTGTCCTCCTTCATTACACTCCAGTACACTACTATTATTTCTATATGTTGAAAGTGTCAAGCTATTTCTCATTTAAGGCTTTTGTGTCTGAACTGCACATGTTCATCGTCTTCATGTGAGTAACCTCTCTTCACCTTTCTGATAGAAATACAAATGATGATTCTTCTGTAAGCTCATCGCGAACTTCTTGAAACAGAGATCACCAAAATATATCCATTATATCACTGTTTTTTTTTTATTTTACATCACTCATTAGAGATTGAAGTTATGCAATTATTTGGGATTTTATTTTTTAAAAGTCATTTTTACCATAAGTTTTTAATCTATACCATTGAATCTTAAGTATATAGCACTATACATAGTACATGACAAGCATTCAATAAATATATCTTGTAGTAACAGATGCATGATATAAATAAACACTTATGCAAAAAAATAGCATATTCCCAATTTTTCAGAAGTCTGTACATTGAATCCTAAGTAAAATGAGAGCCAAATTAAGGAAAACAAAACAAAAACAAACAAGTTAGCAATATAATCATATATGGCAAAATTTAAGCTACCTAAAGCATTAAATTAATATGAAAAATTATTTTGTTTTTACTTTAGTTTTAAAAGTTAAATAGCAATCCCTATCAAAATAACACTGGCATTCTTCACAGAGCTAGAAGAATCTTAAAATTTGTATGGAACCGGAAAAGACCCCCAATAGCCAAAGCAATCTTGAAAAAGAAAACCAAACCTGGAGGTATCACAATCCCGGACTTCAAGATATATTACAAAGCTATAATCATCAAAATAGTATGGTATTGGCACAAAAACAGACACTCGGATCAATGGAACAAAATAAAGAACCCAGAAATGGACCAAAAATGTATGGCCAACTAATCTTTGAAAAGCAGGAAAGAATATCCAATGGAATAAAGACAGTCTCTTCAGCAAGTGGTGCTGGGAAAACTGGACAGCAACATGCAGAAAAATGAACCTGGACCACTTTCTTACACCATACAAAAAAGTAAACTCAAAATGGATGAAAGACCTAAACTTAAGATAGGAAGCCCTCAAAATCCTCAAAGAGAAAGCAGGCAAAAACCTCTTTGACCTTGGCGGCAGCAACATCTTATTTGGCATATCTCCAGAGGCAGGGGAAACAAAAAGAAAAATGAATTATTGGGACCTCATCAAGATAAAAAGCTTCTGCACAGCAAAGGACACAATCAGCAAAACTAAATGGCAACCGACAGAATGGGAGAAGATATTTGCAAACGACATATCAGATAAAGGGATAGTATCCAAAATCTATAAAGAACTTATCGAACACAACACCCCCCCAAAAAAAATAATAATCCAGTGAAGAAATGGGCAAAAGACATGAATAGACACTTCTCTAAAGAAGACATCCAGATGGCCAACCGACACATGAAATAATGCTCTATGTCACTCATAATCAGGGAAATACAAATCAAAACCACAATGAGATACCACCTCATGCCTATCAGAATGGTTAACATTAACAACTCAGGCAACAACAGATGTTGGTGAGGATATGGAGAAACAGGATCTCTTTTGTGGTGCTGGTGGGAATGAAAACTGGTGCAGCCACTCTGGAAAACAGTATGGAGTGTCCTCAAAAAATTAAAAATAGAACT